>NW_023010009.1:0-69256 GCF_902201215.1 Prunus dulcis | reverse complement strand
TTGGAAAACAAACTCTGCCCATTCATTCCGGACTTCATCAATGGCTTCTTGGGGGTATGAAGCTTCCTTGTTTCCCTTGGCATACTGCATAAACAATGACTATTAGGGTTTATCAATAAAAAGAAATTCAATCACAGACGAAGATATTTTTCATAACCGACGTAGTATATCTATTCAACGACGGTAATTTTACATGACCGCCGTTGATAATACAAAAAACGACGTGAAATGTATGAAGGTAATTTCTTCTTACCTTATTCTCAAACCCCAAGGAAGGATCCATGATGATGTCCCTCATGAAGCGCATAACGTAATACCCGCATTCGACACTGCTGGGTTGCTTTGGTGTGCCTGAGAGAGTTTTCCAAATTACATTTTTACGCCCAGCTCGGGCTATGTGGGTATTATACATTTTTATAGCACTGTTCACGATGTTTTTCGCCTCTTCGTCGACCACACGATGACCTGGCAGAGGATCCAGAAAATAGACGGTCTCCTTCTTTGCTCTTACAATCAGGAAGATCCAATGACGGCTGCACAAAATTAATATAAAAACGACGGTTATTTACAAAAACGACGGATTATAATAGTTCACACGACGAAATAAAGTAGAAAACGACGACATTATATATTTATCACGACGATAAATAAATACCGACGCGGTTAGTAGTTTCAAACGACTCAATAAAATAAAACACCGACGTGGTTAGTTTATACGCTGTCATTTATTGAAAATCATAAAAACAAAATCCTAAGGAGACTAACCCTCGATTGTAAGGCATCATGAAAATCTGTTCACCGTCTGTCTTCTGAAGTCGAGCTGCTACCAGTCGTGATCTCTCAGCTATTGTGCCAGAGTTGGCACTAACTGTAGCAAGGTCGATAAAGCCAACCATGCTGCACATATTTGCTTGTTTCAAAACATCGTGTAAGTACCTAAATACATAAAATAATATAAACAAGTCAGCACAAAAAAAAAATACGACGGTTATGTATAACAAAACGACGTATTATAATATTTCACACGACGTACTGAAATAGATGAGGACGTTATAATATGATTATCGCGACGGTACACACTAACGACGTGGATAGTAAGTTAAGACGACGAAATATAAACCAACGACGTATTATTTTAGAATTACGAACCTCATATATACAGCAACCACAGTAGCTCCAATTTCTTCCATGCCTGCAAATTGTGTAATATCTTCATGCAGGAGGAAGGTATCGCGATCACCACCAAACACCTCCTTATCAATTGTAAATTGCAGGAGCTTATCCTCAGGAAGGAGTGTCGCTTCCACATAACGACAAAGGCTTTTTAAAGAAGATGGCGCCTCCATATTTGAATAATCACCAACTTCAATAACCTGTTTAAAGAAATAAAAAAGATGACGTGGTAATTCAATAAAGACGACGGTTTAAGGAAAAACACGTCGCCTGAAAAGAATTTAAACGACGGTGAAAAACCGTCGTAATGAATATTTTATTACGTCTTAAAAAAATACCGCCGTCTACGTTTTAAACAAACGACGGTTTAAAGAAAAATAACGACGTCTGAAATTTTGAAAAACAAATAAAAAAGGCAAAATTATGTGAACATACCTTGTCGCCATGCTTTTCTTCATCTTTTTTCTCCTTCTCTTCTTCCTTCTCTTCATCTCTTTTTTCTTCTTCCTTCTCTTCTTCTTGCTGATGTTCCCCATTTTTGGCATTATCATCCTCATAATGGAGGGATTTCACCTCACCTCCAGAGCAGCTAGCTTGGTCAGACATAGGATTTTTGGGGCTTTGGCTAATTCTTTGTTTAAGCATGCCTGGATCAAAATTAGGAATTAATTGGGAAAGCTGACTAAGGAAATGCTCCTTCTTAGCCTCTACCAATTGTTTTGTTCTAGCCTCCATCCTTAAGGCCTCTTCCTTTGCCTTAGCCTCCATCTTGTTAGTCTCTTCTTGAAGGAGAACTCTTAAACTCTCCTTCAAACGGTCATCAAAGCTAACCCTCTGTGGTTTGGGTAAATTGAAATACTGCCTTGGGGAAATCCCAGCACCTACTCCTCTCAATCCGCCAGGATGCTCGGGGCCCAAAGCCATGGTCAGCACATCTTTGCTGCCATCTACTCTGACTTTGCCTTCCGAGACTTGTTTCTGCAATTCATCCTAAAACAAAGATATACAAAAAACACGACAGTTATTTATGTACAAACGACGAATTATATAATTTCACACGACGCAAAAACATATAAACCGACGTTATTATAACTTATCACGACGGAAGTTATAGCACCGACGTCTTATGCTATAATTACTGAAAACATAGTGATTCCTATTTAGACCTTTAACGACGTTATTTAAAAAATTTCGACGTGGTAATATAATTCACACGACGCGAAAATGAACCACCGACGTCTTATGCTATAATTACAGAAAACAGAGTGATTCCTATTTAGACCTTTAACGACGGGTTTTAAAAAGTTTCGACGTGGTAATATCATTCACACGACGAAAAAATATAACATAAGACGTAATAAGAATTTTTGACAGCTTAATAAAAATTTAAAACAGAGTGAGTAGGCTTACAATTAATTTTGCTTTTTCTGCCACCTTTGGATCGGGGATGTTACCATGTTTGTCCTGTCTAGCTCTCTTCCATAAGGTAGATCGATCAATTTCTACCCCAGGCATGGTTTCCCCCAATTGATCCTCCAATCCAGCATATCCTTTTCGAGACAATCGATGATTGTACTCGAGTTTCTCCCTAATCTGTGCATGTTGAGAATGCACAGACTCAAAATCTTTTGAAAGCCTTGAAGCTACAAAGGCATCCCATTGTGCTTTCTCTATGAATTTATAAGTTTCCGGGGGATGGCTTAATTTCTCCTTGTCATTGGTGTATGGAAGGATATAATGCCTCGTTAGTGTAGACTTGAAATCCTTCCATTTCTTGGCAGCTGAAGTTAAAATAGATTTCTTGCCCCCTTGACCTACGACAAAAGCCATGTCAACTGCTTCCCATATCTGCTCCTTAACATCCTTGGGGATTTGGGACCATTTCTTGTCCACAAGGGGAACTCGGGAGCGTGCCAAGACACCAATGTACGACTGCATTTCACTATGTGCTTGGCCAATACCTTTCCCCCTTTTATTGTACTCAACAATTGGCCTCAGTTTCTGAAGCTTTTTCTTCACAACACGAGGCATTGTGCTCATACCTCGACCAGTCTTTGAATCATCAGAGATTGTTGTCTGGCTGGTTTGTTCTGTCTCAGCAGATGATGAAGCAAACTTCATCTTCTTCGAAGACTTCATCTTCTTCGAAGACTTCATCTCCTTCGAAGACTTGTCTTGAGGAGCTACCATTCCAAGCTTCTTGGAGCCAGAATCCTTAGTTTGTTGTTGAGAAACCATTTTAACAGACAAAACTGCAAATGAAAATATTTCAGAAAAAGATTAAGAACACAAACGACGGTTATTAATAAAATACGACGTATGATACGATTTTAAACGACGTCAATAGTAATAAACCGTCGTGGTATTTATGTTCATACGAGTTTAAAACCATTATTTATATAACGTCGTGGTATTTATGTTCATACGAGTTTAAAACCATTATTTATATAACGTCGTGGTATTTATGTTCACACGACGTCAATAGTAATACACCGTCGTGGTAAAACCATTATTTATATAACGTCGTGGTATTTATGTTCATACGACGCCAATAGTAATACACCGTCGTGGTATTAACATTCACACGACGTAAAACAATACTGTCGCCTATATTAGATTCCAACCCTAGTTTCTTTTTCTTTATATTTTATCAAATAAGGGAAAAACAAAAACCATTGTTCAGAGAAATCAAACCTGCAATTAAACAAGCAAATAAAAAAAAAGACTATTATTTTAAAAACAACTTTGTCAATTTTCAGACGACGCTAGAACGACTAACGAACCGTCGTGATCTACATATTTAACCACGTAAATAAGAACTACCGTCGTCATATTTAGTTGAGGTAGTTGTCTTCAAAGTTGGAAACTTTCCCTCTTTGTCTGTATATTTTATCAAACTTGGAAAGAAGTAAAATGATTTTGGCCAGAAAAAAAGTAAAAAGATTTTTCAAACAAAAAACGTATGAGCATGCAAAACAGTAACCAAAATAGTGAAAATGAAAGTTTACCTTTTGCGTGTAATGAAAGCAAGAGGAAGACGATCGATGTTTAAGTTCAGAGACGACGAAGAAGACGAGAGGAAGACGATGAGATACTCTGACAGTGCTCTGACAGGAAAAAAGACGAAAAGTTTTCTCCGGGAGATTGAAATTTTTAATCGGGTTTGGAAACAGTGCATGTGTAAGTCGAAAAGTTGCTTATATATAAAACCATTTCAAAAAAGAAATACGGCGGTTACATATAACTACGTCGTTTTTAAATAACACGACGCAATATTTGTTATGTGCCGTGGAATCCTTTCATTTAACGTCGTTATGTTTAATATAACCGACGGGGATTTAAATAAAATAAGAATATAAGAACAACGACTGTTTTTGTTTTACTGTCGTCGTTTTTAGTCGTCTTAATTAATACTAAGACGACGTATTATATTTTTTGAGCGACGTTGATTTTCTAAACGTCGTTAGGTGTAATATAACCGTCGTTGAAAATTGTCTTTCTGATTGCAAATTTGCAAAGACGTTAGGTATAATTTTTTTAGATACACAAACGCACACACATCATCAACTTCCAAAAAATTGTCTCTCTGATTGCAAATCTGTGTCATCTGTTAAGATTATGATGTGGAACAGAATTCCATCTCTTAAGATTTCGTAACCCTTGGGTTCTCAGAAAAATCTGATTATGTCAGCGGTTTTCTATATAAACCGTCGTGGTTATTTCAATTCTTGTCATTAAGTAGATCTACCGACGTAGGATAAGAAAATCAAAGAAAAAAATTGTTAACAAAAATTCATATTAAGACGACAGTTTAAATTAAATGTACGACGTATGAAATGAATAAATACGACGTTAAATTTTATAGTACAATTTAAAGATAACGTCGTAGAACTATATGATAATGACGTCGATATATTTATATTGTACGTCGTTGTAAATTATTTTAATACGGCGATATTTTTTATTTTAAAGACGTGGATTTGTTTGTAATTATACGGCGTCTTATACGAAAACCTCGTCGTGTTATTTTATGAGTAACAAACGGCGGTTTTTATTGAAATCGTCGTCTTTAATTTCTACGTCGGTCGATTCATAACTTCCTGCCGTTCTTTGTTGGCTTTGATTTTACACTGCGGAAATCTGTTTCAAATAGACGTCGGTTGTTTAATTAGGTACGTCGTTGTTTTTGAACAGCCCTTTGAATCTCCAATTTTTTGTTGTCTAAGGTGGTATTACACGACGGTGTTTTTGGAACCGTCGTCTTTTTATAAACCACGGCGGTTTTCACTTAGACCGTCGTTGTTTTCTGGTCGTCTTTTTCACTTTTTGTAGTAGTGATACTTTGAAGGTGAACAATCCTTCTCACTTCATTCTCGCATTGAGTGGTATGAGGATCGAAATGAGACAAAGTGGGTACATTCCACGATAATTCACGTTGTTCTTCAGGAATGAGTTTGCGTTGTTGTTCTTGAGGAACATATTTTTCTCCCCCTGATAGCTGGAAAATTGTCTCATCAAAATGACAATCCCCAAATCGTAAGGTAAAGATATCACCCATCAGGGGCTCTTGATATCTGATGATAGATAGTGAATCAAAACCAACATAAATTCCCAATCTAGGTTCAGGGCCCATCTTAGTACGTTGCGGTGGTGTAATGGGCACATAAATTGCACAACAAAAAACTCTTAAATGTGAAATGTTTGGTTGCTTACCCAACACAAGTTGTACAAGAGAATATTGATTGTTGGCAATGGGCCTCAATCGCACAAGTGGTGCTGCATATAAAATGGCATGCCCCTAAGCAAAAACTAGCAACTTTGTCTTCATTAGCAAAGTGTGAGCTATCAATTGAAGACGTTAATTAAAGCTTCTGCCAAGCCATTTTGAGTATGAACATGAGGAATAGGATGTTCAATGTCAATACCTAGTGACATGCAATAGTAATCAAAAGTCTGAGATGTAAATTCACCAGCATTATTGAGTCTGATTGACTTAATGGGATAATCTAGGAATTGGACTCGTAATTTAATTATCTGAGCCAAGAGCCTAGCAAATGCCATATTCCGAGTGGACAAAAGGCAAACATGTGACCATCGGATAGATGCATCAACCAAGACCATAAAGCACCGAAATGGTCCATATGGAGGATGAATAGGCCCACAATTGTCCGCTTGGATTTTCTTTAAAAATGATGAGGATACAACATCAACCTTTGGTTGTGATGGCCTGATCACCAACTTCTCCTGTGAACAAGCTTGGCAAGAGCTGTCACTTGATAACATAATGTGTTTTGTCAACAAGAGATGTCCTTTAGAGTTGGTGATGATCTTACGCATCATGGTGGATCTAGGATGTCTCAACTGGTCATGCCAAAGTTTAAAAGTATTTGAGTCAATGAGCTTCTGGTTCACGACATTATGTGCCTCAATTGTCCATATGGTTGTATAGTACAACCATGATGAGAGCGCACAAAACTTCTCTAGTAAATGCTTCTCGGTATCACTGAAGGTAATGCAAAGATATTCCATATTTTCTTTATTTTTTGTTTCAAAATGGTAGCCATTCAAACGTATATCTTTAAAACTCAACAGATTCCTTCTGGAGTTAGATGAATATAAAGCATCTTGAATGGACAGTATTGTTCCACTTGGTAACATAACTTGGGCTGTTCCTGATCCTTCAATCAGATCTATAGGACCTGATATGATTGTTATCTTTGCTTTTGTAAGCATCAAGTTTGAGAAATACTTTCGATCTCGAAGGATCATATGAGTAGTCGCACTGTATGCGAGACAAATATCTTTGCTAGAGTTTTTATTTTGGGAGCATCCATAATTTATATCCATACCTTCAAATATATAAAATAAGCTGAATCAATAAACAATTATTCTATGTAAAGGAAAAACTAGGGGTGGGCATTCAAGCTGAAAAATAAAAGAACCGGGGCGAACCAAGCCCAAAAAAATCGAAAAAAAATTGCTTTGACCAAAACCGGATTGAGTTGCCCATAAACCGAATCAGAATGGTTCAACCCGATTCTGGCTCCAGTTTGCTGTTTTAAAAATCCAAACCAAACTGACCGAACCAGTTATTTATTAAATATATAGTTTTAAAAAATTATTTAAATATGCTATATTATGGTTGGTTGGTGCACTGATTCTATGTTCTTTGAATAGAAAGGGCTGCACATAACTCACACCATTTATCATTTTAGTTTCTAACCCTAACTCAGCTATCTCCCTCATCTTTCCTCCCCTTCATTACTTTCTCAGCCGCCCTTTCTCTATTATCTCTTCCCCCTCGTCTTCTCAGCCGCCCTTTCTCAGACGACGACGAAGAAGGTGAAGGAGGTGATGATGATGGCGAGGGACACATCGACGACAATGACGATGAGGGTGAGCCCATACCTTCATCGACGACGACTACGACGAGAGGGTGAGTCCTTTCTTTTCCCCAATTTTTTGTGAAACTTTGTGATTTTCTTGATGCATAATACTATTATTGTTCAAAGTGGCTTTCTGGATTGATGCCCAAAAAGTATCTAAAACAATTTCAGACAAATCATCTGAAAATACACAGGAAACTCATGATGAAATACTTTCGAGGCACAGATGATTTGCCTATCAAGTCTACATTTTATCACTTGTTTTCTTTTAGTTATTCTTATTGTGTTGTATTTGGCAGATGGTTACATTGGTAATGTAAATAAGATCTGTTATTTAAATATGAAAATACTAATTGATAGGAAAGATGCTTACTTTTTGGTTACACTAGTAAGTAATTGATGCTTGATTGGATTACTTTCTTCTTTCTTCTTTTGCTTTTGTTAAATAACTGACAATTGGTAAAGTTTTGAATGCTTTGTAGGTTAGGAAAAATTAAGAGTTTTTCTATTTAAACCCCACACTTTTCTTTGTCCACCCCAATACTTAAATCATTAAGCTCTTGGAGGGGTATATTCAATTAGGATTATAAAGCGTTTAAAAAGATTTTTAAAATTTGGGTGTATTCAATTTGGATTTATACAAACTTTAAAAGAGGTTTTACAAGTCTGGGTGTATTCAATTCCGACTTGAATGGACTTTTTATGAACTTTTAAAAAGTCCATTCAAATATGGGTGTATTCAATTAGGATTATAAAAAAGTTGAATCAAATCTAGGTGTATTCAAAAGATCATATATTTGGAAGGATTTCATTAAGTGATAAATTTTCATAGGTTTTAAGGGGAGAGCTATAAATAACAAAGACCATAATAAATCCAACCACCCCCCCAAGTATTTCATTAGACGTTTTTATCTTGCTCCTAGCTTTTCTTTCTGCAATAGAACACGAATAGCCTCATTCCTCCATTTGTGAAGGTATACTCCCTATTTTTTCTTTGATCAATACCTCATTGGGTTTTCTTTTTCCATGATTTTTCTTCATCATGTTTTTCTTGTTATTAGGGTATAGTTTGGCTTACAGGTTTTACTTGTTATTAGGGTTTAGCTTGGGGTTAGGGTTTATGCTTTGTTACTGGGGTTTATGCTTGTTACTAGGGTTTATGCTTGTCTTTCTTCTGAAATATCTAAGTCACGATTTACAATTTTCAAGTTTGCATCTCCATTCCCATATATGACACAAACAGAGATAGTGTTAGCTTGTGTTGGACTACACAACTTTCTTCGAAATAGTGTAGATTTGATGAATTTCTTGTTGAATTAGAGAACGAATGTTCTTCATCTTCATAGTTACCGGTTAATGAAGGGGATCCAGAACTAGTTTTCCAAACACAAGAATAGTAATGATAGAATGCTAATGAATGGAGAGTTGGTATAGCTTTGGATATGTGGAGAGATGCTGGGCACAATGACAATAATGAGAATCAAAGGATAATGAATGAACTTTAAATATTTTCCTTAAACTTTTCTTTCAAATTTGAAATACATTTGTCACTATGTTTCTTATGAATTTTGCTTTTCGTTAAACATAATTTTATTTCATGTTGTTGAAGGAAAAGATGTTATCAATTTGGTTTTTTATTTCATGTTATTTAAAATTTTATTTCATGTTGTTCAACTAACATCAGTGTAATCTTAAAAAAGTTTATTAAAAAATATGTTAAAGAAATTATAGAAGTCTGGAATAAAAGCCATACAAATCTTAAGAAAGTTTATTAAAAAATTATAAAGAATCTGAAAGTCTATCAAGTTCTATACGAATTCTAAAGTTCCATCAAGTTCTATGAAATCTGGCACTTAAACAAAATCTTTTTAAACGCTCTAGAATCGTAATTGAATACATCCCTCCTTAAGTTTTATTATTATGTAAAAGAACAAAAAAGGTCATCCAACTTAATACTTAACCCCAGTACATCTATACACACACCCCACCATTTGTGGATCGTCAATTGAAGTATATAACGTGAGATTATTTCTTGGTTTAGAACTCCTCTCAGAATTATTGAGAATGTTATGATCAAAGACTTTTATTCTGTAGTGATCGTGTGAGTTATAGGTAAATATTGCTCGAGGGCAGTAGTTCTCCAAGTCTTGGTCACAGATCTCACATTTCATGCAGGAATCCACTATGACCCCAACTCCTACACGGTCACCTACTTTGAATTTCTCCACATTCTTCCTAGCTTTGGTCCCAACACTAACAATTTCATGCCTAGAAAATCAATTGAAAATGTTCAACACACACATAAATTGACAGGACCCGACCCAAATTCAGCTTTGGAATCTGAGCCGGACCCTGTGCGTGTCCGACACCTGGTAGATGTCAGGCACGAATGACCTAATTGCCCTTCCCTACAAAGCACGATAAAATAACAAGGTTGACTCCTACCGAAAAATCGGCAGAGTCTCCCTTGTAAATTGGATCAATACCAAAACATTTAAACCTGCCAAACAAGTATATATACACAACCAACTGCCAGCATACGTATATATACATTCCAACAGTTACATTCTAATTCTAGGGCAAATTATCAGAGCGACTACTAAGAATTTACAAAGGAGTTAATCATTTTACAAAACAAAAAGTCCTACATCAAAAGGAAAGCGCGGAAGGTGGAAAACTACCAGGTGGTGGATCCCTGTGCACGCCTACCGCCTGGGGGCGCAAAACATTAAAAAGGGTGAGTGGACCCAAAAACAAAGTTTAGAAAACAGCATATGAACATACTAACCCCACTGTAAAAACAGTTATACAAACTAAATTATTCTCTTTATTTCTGAAATCAATGCACTTATATAATTATACATGTATATAAGCCAATCATACTCATGGTCAACATTAATTTCTTAAGGCATTGAAAACAGTTTAAAACTACCACCTAGGTGTACCCTTTATTTCCGTCAATTCCTTATATCCGTCAATTCCTTGCATCACCATGGGTGACACATACTCGCATGTCTCAGTGACACAAGGTCAGTCCGAGCCGCAACTAGCAGGATTCAGGGGACCCTAGTCAGCCTGATCCGCATTACTCGCTCCACACGAGTTCGGGTACCATAGAACTCGTGGGGCAACTGTCAAGCATGTTGACTAAACCGAAGGCTACCAATAAAATCCGAAGGCAACATTTGATCTGAAGGCAACTTATTTACTTAAGGCAACATTTGTATATCTAGGTACAAGGTGGTTTAGGAAAATATAAAGTTTCTGAAGAAAATCTGCTGAATAACTGAATTCCTGTAAACTCTAAAACTTTGCTACCATTTTTCTGAAAATATGAGAATTAACTAGAATTTCTTTTCCTATATCCTTTAAAGGAGATTTTACTCGGCAGCATGCAAAACAAAATATTTAAAAGCATATAACAGCTTATAAAACGCTAATCTTTGAATAATACTTATTCAAGATCAATAACTGTAATTGAACTGCTTAAATTCATTTATAAAAACAAAGAGTCCACTTACAGATGGTTCGTGCTCGCTGAACCTCTTGAAGGTCCCTCCTGCGGGTCAACTGGTGCCCGGGTGCCTGATTTAATTACCATAATATTCTATTAGTACAATACGCAATATAGTATTAATTTAAAAACCCTGACCCCCAGCCCTTAGAAGTACGTGCTTCAAATTAAAGTTGGTCCTATGGCCATAAAAGCTTTCCTTCCACTTAGAATAGTTTAGCAGTATCTTGGGACTCAAAAAGCGCTGAAGTCCCAAAAAGTCAACCCGGGGCCTCGCGGGTCCATGACCTCGCAATTATGATCCGGAAGCCTCCAAAGGTTCCAATATACTTAGGACACATGTCCCGAGGGTTTGGTCTCGATGGGACGGTCGGATTGATCAGGATCGTACAATCGCACGATTTCTAAACCCTAGCCCTAGGGTTCGCGATTTCGGAGTATCCAGGACTCCGATTCATGATCCGTCGAATCCTAAACGATTCTAAAATTATCTAGAGTAACATATCTGAAAAAGATTACGATCCAACGGCTCAACCATATTGAAGCCGGAAATCGCACAATATGCAACAATCCGTTTGAGGCTCAAACGGTATCCAAATTGAGATCCGCGAATTCCTACGTGCTCTTGACAACCTAAGGATCTCATCGAGACACAGTGCAACTTCACTACCTCGCCCATGCGCCGCCACACGCGCCGGCAGCGCTAGGTGTCCAAAGCGATTACGTATTGCCGAAAAATCTCAAAACCACAGCTCCAAACTCCTACCCTAGGTGTAACACCCTATTTGGAGCCGCTTTTGTTCTTGGCCCTACCCCAAAAACTGGTCGAAAGTGGCCGGAATTGCGATCCCCAAATCAGCTGAACCCTAACTTGAAAATCGAACTCTCTAAGCTTCGAATTGAAGGAAACCCACCCAACCACCAGCTAGAGCATGGAAAATAGGTAGAAATTCATACCTTACTCTTGAAATGTGGAGGAGAAATGAGGGAGAACGAGCGGTTGCAAAATCTATGAAAACCAGCTCGTTTTCGACGGAATCCGGCGGCCGGCGAGTTGCTCGCTACGGGAGCGGGCTGAGGAGTGACTGCGGGGTCGGACTGGTCAGATCGGTACCGGTGCCGTGGCTTGTGGTGGCTGGAACAGGTGGCTGCGCAAAAACTGGACGGAGGAGAGGGCTGCGCTCGCGGGAGAGAGAGAGAGAGACCACGCGGGGGAGAGTTCTGCGAGACAGGAGAGAGAAAGGAGGGTTTAAAAATCCTGATTTTCCAAATTACTATTTTGCCTTTCTACGTATTTTGACCGTAATTCCTTCGTTACAGCTCCGATTCGAGCCCACTTCATGTCTACGGACTCATTTCGTCGTGCTCTACACAACGATGTGTATGGAATTGTCAAATTCCTTCTCAGTCAAAAAGTCAACCTTTCTTTAATAAATTATTCCAAGGGCAAAATTGTCTTTTCCTCTTAATAAATTACTAATTAAATATTAATTTAGGTTTGTGTTATTACATGAATGATTTCACAAGAATAATAAAATGATTATTTTTGCTAGGCGCTGCAAAATGCACAGAAATACAACAACCAAATCCCGCACATGAATGCAATTTTTGATAAGATATTTGATCATATGCATAGGTAAACAAAATCAAAACCATTTTGAAATGCAAATATTAAAAAAAAACACTAATATGCATGTTAAGTTTTTGTGGGATGTGGGGTGTGAGGTTGATGAGTTTTGTATTTTTAATTTTTTTGGTGGGTGTGTATTTATTAGGGGTGGGCGCAGTCTGGATTTAACTGGTATTATTTAACCAGTTCGGTTAAGGCAAAAAAAATTCAAAAATTGGCCGGTTCTGTTATGACCGGTTTCGGTTTTAAACCGGATTATTAATTTTTTATGAAATTTTTTTTTCTAAAAGTTTTTTTATTAAAAAATTATAATAAATAACTTATTTTTTTGGCTTAAAAATTAACAAATAATCCAATTCATACATTTATAAATTTTTTGAAGTTGAATTTGGAAAAATAGTGATTATAAAATTTAAAATATGGCATTAGATTTTAAAATTTTAAAAAAATAATAAAAAATATATATATGATCGGTCCGGTCCGGTGCGGTGGGGTGTAAAACCGGAACTGAAACTCGTTGGAACCGGTTCGGTCTGGTTCTGGTCCGACTTGTTGACTTTTTGAGTCAATCAATTTTTTTTCCTATTTTTTTTTTTCACCCGTTCGGTTCGGTGTCCTGATGCCCACCCCTAGTATTTATGGATAGTTTGGGATGATAGTGGGGTTTTCTTAGAAATTGTGAAATTTTGAATTAGAAGTTTGGGTGAACTTAGAATATAGGGTGAACAAAGAAAAGTGAGGGTTTAAATAGAAAAACTCAAAATTAATCCCGGAGTGGAGGCAAGAACTTTTTACATTTTCCCAGTTTCTTGAGAGGATTAAGGCTAATAGCTCTTCCTCTGATGCCCCACATATGTTGATCAGCATCCATTGTTTGATCAGGTGTGTTCTTTTACACGGTTACCATGTTTTAATAGAAATATATGCCTACTTTGTTGGGCTAGACATTGCCAATATGCCACCTTCCAGTTTTTCATATCCATTAATGATTGACTAATATCATCATGTTGCCCACTGGAGGTTGTCATTCTAGTCTCAAACTGGTAATTTTAAACTTTTTTTGTTTGTTTTTTGTTTGTTTTTTGTTTAGTAGAAACAGATCATTGGAGCTTTAGAGATGCAGCATAAAAGAAAATGGAGCTAAAATTTAAAATTTGGTTGTAATTTAGTTTCCTTTATTATAAAGTTTTTTTTTATTGGGTTGTAATTTTAAATTTAATATTGGATTGTTTTATTATTTTTGCCAAAGGATGATTGCTTGATTCAATATGGTAAGTGGGCCAATTGTGATTTTTAAGCCCAAAAATTTAAAAAATTCTGTTGGGCTTGAAGCTAGAAATGTCCACACACATAAAGCTAAAACAAAATCAATTGGGCTTGAAGCTAGAAATGTAAAACAAAAAAACAAAAATCAATTGGGCTTTGGAGTCGGTCCAAATTGGGAAAACTGGAAACTGGACCGGATCTAACTGATCTGGTTTGGATTGGATTTGTTATTAGAATTTTATAAATCGGATTGAATTGGACCGGATGAACAGTACCAATTCTAGTTCTAATTTTATGTAAGAACCAAGCTGAACCGGATCGTGCCCAGCCCTAGGAAAATCACTGCCATTTTTATTGAATTGAAATGAAAATTAAAAACAATACTTTAGATAATACAAATGGTATATAAAGGGATTTAGTCTAATTCGGACTCATAAACTTCATTCCCTCTTTCAATAACAAAATCGGAAACATCTAGATGCGTCATGTCTAACTGACACGATGTTTCCAATGGGCTATTTTGTGGCTGGTGGATTTGGTATAACATGATCAAAGGCTATTGGCACGTAGATGGATCTTGGTATCCAGGACCCATGATAGATAGTTGTTCCCAGATATGTCCACGGTAGCAAATTCCAGCTTTGATAAGTTTGCATCTTCAAAAGAAAATTAGATGTATCAGAATTTGCAATAATCTTCAGGCTTAATATATTTTTGAACTTCAGGCCAAAAATATCTTGCATATTTAACCTGAAACTTCAGGTTCGGGATCTGGGACATTAAGCCATTTCTTAATAGGAACTTCAGGACCTTTAATTGTGCTTATGTTTCCGGCAGCTTGACGAAGAGTTGAAGATGGTGCATTGATGTTGCATAGGCTTGGCATGCGAGTTTGGTTTGGTGAATCAAGATACTACTAGGCTTGGCATGAGAGGCTTGTGGTGTGGGAGCTAAGTGAAAATGAGCATAAAGAAAGGTTTAAGGCTTGAGATTTTGGGGTGTTTTCGGTAGCTAGACGAAGAGCTTGCGATGTCTGCATTTTCTTACCAAAAAGGTAATGACTATGGTTTCAACTTAACTTGAGAGGATGGGTGTTTCAGATTTGGGATGGAGATTTTTGAGAGAGAGAGAGAGAGATATATATATATATATATATATGGAGATAAAGGATAGGTGGCTTGAGTAGATTTCCAGCAGCTTGACAAATGTTTGGTTTGGAATGGTTGAAGATGACTTGTTGATGTTAAACCGAGATTGTGTGAGCTTGGCATGTGAGCTTGGATTGTGGGAGCTAAAGACCCACAAGTTTAGCAAATGAGAATGCTTGTGGAAGGAAAAGCTTGAGGCTTGAAGGCTGTGGTGTTTATAGCTTGGAAGGGTATGAGGAAGAAGGAAAAGTTTGGAGTTATGCTTGGTCAGGCTTTATAGGAAAGATGGGGGATTTCAAGTGACAAGACCCGACCAAATTTCACTTTGGAATCCGAGCTGAACCCTGTTCGTGTCCGACACTTGGCGGGTGCCGGGCATAATGACTAAATTGCCCTTCTAGTTAAAATTCAAGTTTATTACAAGTTCAACTTCTACCGAAAAATCGGCAAAGTCTCCCCTGCAATTTGATCATTTCCCAGAATTTTCACCTGTCAAAAGCATAAATATACATATCCCAACTACCAGCATGCTTCCAATTTAAGATCCAAATAGTTCTGAAAAACAAAACGGCCTCAAGCCACACAGAAAGTCCTAGGGCAAATCATCAGAGCAACTAATTCAGGAATATACAACAGAACAATTTTATTTCAAAAGAAAATTCTGTAAAAAGGTAGAGTGGAGCGGAGTATAGAATCTGCCCGGTGATGGCGCTCTGGTGCACGTCTATTGCCTGGGGCACAAAACATTCAAAAATGTGAGTGGACTAAAATAAAGTTCAGGAAAATAGCATATGAACATACTAACCCCACTGTAAAAACAGTTATGCAAAACTGAATTTTCCTCTTCATTATATTCGTACTAAAATCAATGCATTCACATATTTATATACGTATATGTCAATCATACTTAAGGTCAATAAAACTCTCTCAAAAGCATTGAAATCAATTTAAAAATACCACCTAGGTGTACCCCTTTAATTCTGTCAATTCCTGATATCCGTCAATTCCTGATAATCTGTCAATTTCCCTGGCAGGTCTCGGTGACACAAAGTCATCCCCAAACAAAAATTCAACTTTGAAATCAGGCATGTGCTGGAAGGATGTTTAAAATAGGGCAGGTGCTGGAAATTCTTTGCTTGTGGAGTAGGTGTTGGAATAATGTGACTTCACTTGGCATGATTAGCTTGGACTTGTTCTGAGGATATAGATAATCTAATCAAGATTTAGCTTGGTTTGGCATGAGAATGAAATGAAGTTGAATCATACAATTCCTTGGAATCAAGGTATAGCCTGGAATGACATGAGAAAATTTAAAGTTTCCTGAAATTTAGATGCTAGATGCTTGACTTGTGCTTGAGTTGGTTTTTTCTTTTCTTTAAATGTAAATTTGGCTTGATTGATTTGCTTGGCACGTTGTAATTTCCTTCTTGGCATGTTGCAGAGGTCCTATTTGATCACTCACAGTACGAGGTTGCATGAGTCTGAATGGCAGCATGTTTTAATATGGGTAAGCCCCCCAAGAGGTTGAGGTCTCAAAAAGGAATAATGTTTGGCAGTAAATTGCAAAATTGATTTTTGTCAAAGGCTAGGTGTGCTGATTACTGGTGGAAACTCAGTGGTAGATGGCTTGTTGAGTTGGCAGCACTTAGCTATTTCAAAAAGGGGAAATAGAAAACTGTTTTTCACCATAATGTAGGATTGTCTAGGCTTGTTGTAATCAAAGAGATGATTTATACTGTATGGCAAAAAAGATGGATGGGTTGGCTTGTTTGGATGGCATGAAGCCCCCAAGTCAGCTTGTTGGGGTCAGCAATTGGTTACAGTAATGGCCTAGTCCCCAACAGAGTCGCCATTTATGTTGGGGTCTTTTTCCGTCGGAAAGCTCGTCCAAGTTTGTTGGCTTTTGAGTTCGTGAGAAGTAGGCCCAAAGTATCCCAAGGGAGAAGCAAGTCCCAGGGGAGTACTTTGTTCTTCTTCCAGCGGCTGCATGTTTTGTGCTGATGTTTCCAACAGCTTGATGAACAGTTGGAGATGGTGCATTCATGTTGCATAGGCTTGGCATAAGAGTTTGCTTTAGTGAATCAAGATACTACTAGGCTTGGTATGAGAGGTTTGTGGTATGGGAGCTAAGAGAAAATGAGCATAAAGAAAGGATTAAGGCTTGAGATGTTGGGGTGTTTTCGGCAGCTAGACGAAGAGCTTGCAATCTCTGCATTTTCTTTCTAAAAAGGTAATGACTATGGTTTCAACTTAGCTTGAGAGGATGGGTGTTTCAGATTTGGGATGGAGCTTTTTGTGAGAGAGAGAGAGAGAGAGAGAGAGAGAGAGATGGAGGTAAAGGATAGGTGGCTTGAGTAGATTTCTAGCAGCTTGACAAATGCTTGGTCGTGCTTTTGGAATGGTTGAAGATGACTTGCTGATGTTAAACCGAAATTGTGTGAGCTTAGCATGAGAGCTTGGAGTGTGGGAGCTAAAGACCCACAAGTTTCGCAAATGAGAATGCTTGTCGTTGGCTTGGTGTTTGATATGCTTGAGTTTGGGTGTTGAGAATTTATTCTTTGAAGCTATGGCTATGGTGGTTTGATTGTTTGGCTGTGATGGTTGTTGGGATGCTTATCGCAATCAAATGAATGGGGTTTCAAAGAGCGTGGCTGTGGAAAGAAAAGCTTAAGACTTTGAAGGCTATGGTGTTTATAGCTTGGAAGGGTATGAGGAAGAAGGAAAAGCTTGGAGTTATGCTTGGTGAGGCTTTATAGGGAAGATGGAGGATTTCAAGGCTGAGACTGTAGAAGAAATGGTTGTGATAGCTGAGGAATGGCTGGGATGGCTGCTGGAATTCTTTCATCTGCCGAAGGGAGGAAGCAATATGGTCTAATGGTTGCTGGGGTGCTTAAGCAACCAAGAGATGAAGGTTGATGGCTCTAGAATAACTGTGTTGGCTGTTGGAATGCTTGTAGTAGGTGAAGAAAGTGTGAATTCTCAATGGTTGCTGAGAGGCTTGTAGCAACCAAGAGGGGTTGGTTTTGCTTGAGCAATGCCTCCCAATTTATAGAAGGTGAAGGCTCTCTTTGGTTTCCAATAGGTAAAAGGAAGTGTTGGAGCTAATTTATTTCCAATGGGTAAATGGCATCATTGGGACATTATTATTTCTGACAGGTAAAGCTAGGCATTGGAAAATGACTATTTCTTATGGGTAAAAGTAAGTGTCGGAATTGGCTTGTTTCCAGTTGGTAATAGGGAGTGCTTGAAGAATATCTCATTTGCTCACCCACATTGGAGAACTCCAAGTAATGGGTTTGGACTTTGGTGCTCCCAAGTAGCTAGCCCAAAGTCTCCGTTATCCAAGAGCTTCTGTGGCCTTGTGGACCTCCGTAACCTTCCACACCACAATCCCTCGTGCAAGCCCCATAAATCACATGACTTGGATTCATGTGAGCTTTGTAAGTGATTGGCATGGGAAAAATGGATTATTGGTTTGGCATGGCATGTACGCTATTTCTATATTTATTTAATGAATTAATTCACAAAATACAGATTGGATTAACGCATGACCAACATTATATGTTATATTGGGCTTTAAATGTCTTTGGGCTTCTCGTGACTTTTTGGCCCTCAACACTTTCTTTGTAGAACTTCGTTTGTCTATTCTGAAACGAAAACTTCACTATGCTCTTGAATCTTTCTCTTGTTAGTACATAGCTCTTTAAGAAACTTAGCATATGAAGGAATAGACTTAATTGCATCCAAAAGAGGAATATTCACTTGTACCTTCTTCAATTCCTCAAATATGTCGCGATTTGTCTTCTTTTTCTTTACCGGTGCAAGTCTTGAAGGGAAGGGTGGCTTGAGCACATGTGGAGGAGTCTTAATATTAGTTTTAGCACTAGAAAAAGGTGCTGGAACCGTGCTAGTAATGCTGGCCATGAAGGGAATATTGTGGGTATGGCGTTGTGTAGAGATTTCTAAAAACTCTACAACCAAACTTTGAGAGTATAAATCACCTAGCAAGCCATATCTAATATGAAATCAAAGTAAGAGCGAAAGCATTAAATAAACTAGGGATTCATGCAAGTCTTATTTGGTCCCAATCTTTAAAATTCTATGAAAGTGTGCACCAAAGACTCTAAATCCTATTTGAGAGAAAGATAAGATGTTCATACCTTTGGACCGAATTTTGAAACCAAGAATGGTTTTCAAGTAAACGGAATGGTCCCTTTGTTGTTGGCTCTCCCTTTGATGTTGATTTTCCACCTTGTAGCTCTCCAAATAGGTACAAAGATATGGAACTTCCCAAAGCTCTTCACCAAGGATTGAATGGGATGAGAGAATGAGTAGACAACAAGTGAAGAGTGCTGCTTGTACCCTCACTTGATGTGACATATTGAAGGGGTTAGGGAGAGATAGCTTGATGTTTTCTCTCTTTCAATTTCACCAACTTGAAAACCCTAGGATGATAGGTTTCCATAGCTACACACTTGTAGGATAAAAATCTCATAAGAGTGACAAAAATGCCCCCAAACCCTAATGTAGCCACATCCACACCCCCCCCCTTCTTTTTTGTGTGTGTCATCTTTTGCTATCTTGGTCCAACACATTTGAAAGTGTATTTTTAGTTTTCTATTTCCTAGCAAATGTAAAGAGTCTAAGTTGGTTTTTCCTAGATAAGGAAGAGGTTTAAAAAAGGAAGAGGTGTAAAGTCTATACAAATCTGCATAGAGTCTTAAATAAGGCCAATCTCTTTGTTTATTAGGTAAAAGAGTTAACCTAGTATATAAAGGGTTGGGCTGGAAGTCTTTCGATTTGAACCTCCTTTTTGCACTCTAATCAAAATCGTAAGATTGTTTTATAAGATCAAGGGAGAGAGATAAAAGGCCGTTAGGTTCTTAAGGTTACTATTATGAGAAAGGGAGGGTAATTCGCAAGACTGATGAGAAAGGGAAGGCAATTCGCAATAAAGCTAGATTGGTTGCTCAAGGTTACACTCAAGATTGGAAGGATTTGACTTTGGTGAAACTTTTGCTCTCGTAGCAAGATTGGAATCAGTAAGATTACTGCTAGCAATTGCATGCCATCTCAGGATCAAGTTGTAGCAGATGGATATCAAAAGTGCGTTTCTGAATGGGGTCTTGCAGGAAGAAGTTTACGTGGAACAGCCAACTGGATTCAAAGATCATTTTCATCCTGATCATGTTTATCGACTAAAAAAAGCATTGTATGGTTTGAAACAGGCACCCCGAACTTTGTATGAGAGGTTGTCATCTTATTTGCTTCAAAATGGCTACACCAGAGGAGCAATTGACAAACTTTGTTTGTGAAACGGGTTAAAAGTGATTTAGTTGTTGCTCAAGTCTATGTGGATGATATTGTGTTTGGTTCTACCTCAAATTTTCTAGTTTCGAATTTACTAATATTATGAGTAATGAATTTGAGATTAGTATGTGTGGAGAATTGAATTACGTTCTTGGTTTGTAGGTTCAACAACTTAAAGATGGAATGTTTCTGTCCCAAACAAAATATGCAAAGGATCTTGTCGCTGAGATTGGTTTGGAAAGTGCCAAACCCGTGAGAAATCACATGAGCACCACAGAGAAGCTCCACAAAGATCCCACTGGAGAACAAATTGATCAAAAGTTGTATAGAAGAATGAAGGGAGTCTACTATACCTTACTACTAGTAGTCCCGACATTTCCTTTAGTGTTGGTGTTTGTGCAAGATTTCAAGCATGTCCTAAATAATCACATTTGGCTACTGTTTAAAGAATAATACGATATATAAGTGGGACTTTACACTTTGGAATTCATTTTCCTTTGACTCAAATGTGGAAATTGCAGGATTTTCGGATGCAGATTGGGCCGGTAATATAGATGATAGAAAGAGCACTTCAGGAGGTTGTTTTTATCTACGAAACAACTTAGTTGCGTGGCATAGTAAGAAACAAAACTGTGTCTCACTCTCCACCGCTGAGGCTGAATACATAGCTGCTGGTAGCTGCTACACTCAACTGTTATGGATGAAGCAGATGTTGTGTGACTATGATATAGTACAAGGTACATTGATAATTTTTTGCGATAACCAAAGTGCAATTAATATCTCAAAGAATCCTGTTGAGCACTCTCGCACTAAACACATTGATATAAGGCATCACTTTATACGTGATCTTGTAGCAGATGATCTTCTTGCATTGAAATATATTCCCACTGATAAACAACTTGCTGATATCTTCACAAAACTACTGGATAATAATCGATATGAGCATCTCAGACAATCCATTGGTGTGTGCTCCGTTGCCTGACTGTGTAGTTCTCAAAATGCCATTGCCAGTAATGCATGTCTTTCGTCTGCATATGTGTCTTTCTATATATACATATAGGTTTCACTGCTCCATTAGATATTAGGTGGTATTTTGTCTATCGAGAACCTGATATTGATATTCCCTATTTTGTCTGTTTTGTCATGTCTCAGTTTCTCACTATCTCAAGTGTTTGTGGGGTACGAATTCATGATCAATCATACCTTGCTAATTAGTGGGGCACTTACGCTAGTTTTTTCCCCACTCTAGTTGACCATAAGCACTTTGCTTTTTTTTTTAAAAAAAAAAAAATGGGAGTGCATGTACCGAAATTACAATAATATTCATTTGGTCTCTTGTCTACGCCTTGCAGTAGAAAGTTCAAAGTTGCAAGGCACACGGTGAGATAACCGCTAGCAATAATGTGTCTCAAATAAATGATACAAGGCACACAACGAAGATATGTAAACGTCTCATTGTTGTGACAACCGCTATCAATAATGTGTCTCAAATAAATGACGCAAGGCACACAACGAGGATATGCAAACGTCTAAACGTTGTGACAACTGATAGCATCTGTGTCAATTATTAGTTTGGTACTCTCATTTCATTGCTTTAATAGAAATTTACAAAACTGCCAGTTTTTGGACAAAACAGTTGGTTTGTATGGGCTCTTTTGGTTTGTAAGGTGTGTTGAATATGGTACCTAAATATGGTTCCTTGGTTTTCTAGTTTTTAAATTTCCTCTTATCTCCTGTGGTTTTTGTTAAACTAAATGGACTATCATGTATGCTGTGCCTAAGAGGAACTAGTACTGCACTTTGGGATTGGCATTCTATTTCTATTTATCTCATGCATATCTATCTCTTTCTCTCCTTACCAGCAATTTGGACTACCAGTTACTGGCATGGCATACCTTAGCTATGTGATCACTGATCCGCTGCCTTTGATCTCTGTTCATTGGTTTCTTTGGCTTTCCCTTGACAAAAAGGGGGAGTAGTAATATGTTTTGTGTTTGTTAGATTCAGGGGGAGAATATGTTCTGTAGATCTTCTAAAATCTTCTGCAAATATATCTTTTGTGCTTCACATGTAGTTTGCGCTTGTGCAGATAAATGCAATCCTCTGGAACGGCTATTCGTTCTTTTTCATTGGGAATTTTGTCTAGGAAATGCCAAAGGGGGAGATTGAAAGTGTATTTTTAGTTGGCTATTTCCTAGCAAATGTAAAGAGTCTGTAAGTTGGTTATTCCTAGATAAGGAAGAGGTTTAAATAAGGAAGAGGTGTAAAGTCTATACAAATCTACATAGAGTCTTAAATAAGGAAGAGGTTTAAATAAGGCCAATCTCTTTGTTTATTAGGCAAAAGAGTTAACCTAGTATATAAAGGGTTGGGCTGGAAGTCTTTTGATTTGAACCTCCATTTTGCACTCTAATGAAAATCGTGAGATTGTTTTATAAGATCAAGGGAGAGAGATAAAAGGCCGTTGGGTTCTTAGATTTATCTAGGTGATGGTCTGAGAGCATAACATATCATTCATTCATCATGGAACGTTGTGGAAGCTTTGCTTGTGAGGAAGATCTACCTGCGTGAATTGGTGTTCGTCCAAGAGAAAGTGAAGAGGACGTGTTCGTACAAGACAAGAGTATTTGATCAATCTTCTTTTGTGGTGTAAGCAAGTATCAATTGAGTCTTGTATATGTCCTTAAGTTTTTAGTGAAATTGGCTGTGTGCCTTAAGGTTTTTCTCTCCTATGTGGAGGGTTTTTTCCTCGTGCGAGATTTCGTACAAATACTTTGTCTTCGTTTATTTTCTGTGTAGTACAAGGATTGAATCACATATCAATCCTGCATATTGCATTTTAACATTGATCCATCCAGGTTTACAATTACAACATTAATCCTATAATGTGTCACATATGTGCCTAAGTCCATATGGTCAAATCCCTTTTGAATTTCCAATTCATATGGGAACTTTAATTAAAGTTTCATAACTTTAATTACTCTAGTGACTTGACTGATTCAATCACTTAATTGTCTAATGAGTGTTGGTCCTGGTCATCCTTAGTTGACCGTGTCAAGTGTCAGGTCAACCAATTGACCTTTGACTTTTGACTTTGACCTTTGACTTTCACATTGACTTTGACCAAGTCACAAAATCATTCATTCTCTTCATAATTTCCCAATCGATTCCTTTTCGGCGTGCGATCTTATAGGTTCTAATTAGTGAGGCAGTGGGTATGAATGATTCACTTTGAATCAAGTGTGAATTGTATCCCTCCATACAATTCTCCCTATTGGCGAAGGCTAATTATAAGTAGTTCTTACAAGGCTTCCCCTAGTCAGTTTATGATTACAATGCAATTCAATCCTTCTCTAATTCAATACTCTATGTCATATTCTCGGGATATAGTAAACTTGTGTCAAAATCCCTAATATGACATCTCTAGATTATATGATTCAATTTGATGAAATTGAAAACGTTCTTGTTTTAATTTCCATCCAATACTTTGGACAAAGATTCACAAATCATATCTTTAGAGTATTCTCTCTTCTTACTAAGAGCAGAGATTCCTTGTTGTACATTCACCTGTCTCTGCGTACACGCTGAGAATCCTGAGGAACACCTTTAAGTTGCATCATTTTGATACGACCGTATAGTGCTCTCAAAGAGAAACAACATATACACAAGACAACTGTGATGTCTCAGGTCTAAGGATTAATTTGCATTATCACAACTTAGAATTCTTTGTTTGACACTTGTGAGTAAGACTTCCATACAAGAATTCTAGAGTTAATCGCGTTCAATGGACTCCATCTTCTATAGAGCACCTACACATCTGTCTCAGTGTCTCTACACTAATGACTTGAAACTAGTTATCCTCCTAATTGGGCAGACATAATGTGTACCAATCTTTGCGGGTCACCATTGTCCAATTCGCGATCCTATGACCAAGAACATTTTAGGATACGATATTTATATGTATGGAAAGGTCTTGTGCATCTAACTTCTTTAGACCACTTTCCATTTATATCTTAATCCATGAACTTGTTACTTTGTGTACATTATGTATCTAAAGCAACGTTCTTGCCCTTTTGATTATTATATATTATTTCTTTAGAATTATCCATTTTATATTGGCTTCTAGGGCATATATCTAATAGTCTCCCACTTGCACATAAAGCCAATCAGCCACACAATGTATTTGACCTTGAGACGCTTATCAAGCCATAGCTGATGTGTTCTAGGCTTTTGTGATCTTTGCTATATCAACTTTCTTTTGCAACTTAGAGACAATCGACGTCATGAGTAACCAACTCATTTATATAACATTTTCTCTGAATTTTGGATGCCTGATGAGACTTGAGTTCCTCGACTTGAGCTATTGCCCCATGAGAATTTCTCTTACTATAAGAGCATTGATCTTTCATGGTAGGAACTACTCCTATACAGGAGATTTTCTATTCATCCAAAAGGTGTTGATGTATCAACTTCTCTTGCATAGATATGTACTGCTTTTGGTCATGAACTATGTTACAATGTCCAAGATTATCTAGAACAGCTTTCTAGAGTTTGTTTCCTATAATATAGGAATTAGGATCCAACTAGAGTCACTCAGGTGTACGCTTCCACTCTGATTCTCTAATACTATTCTCTTAGCATATTTCGCCCTTCGTCTTATTTATGCTTCTCTAACATAAAAGACATACTTATTAGTTGTCCAAGTTCTGATCCTGGGTGTCATTTTATTGTCCTTAATATACAGTTGCATTAAGTGCAACTTGCTGTAGTATCTTGATCATATCATATATGATCGTATACTTATATGATAAGTACTTGAACTTTTCATTCCTTTCTTTTAGATTTCTTTTGAAGAAGACTTCACTTGGTGATGGCATTTTCTTTTAAACTTTGAACGAGCTCCCACTTTTCCTTTTGTAATATAACCATTTCTAAAATGCTTTATTCAAGATACCATTTATCTTGGAAGTTTAAATGTGGTGAGTCAACCAAAAAGAGTTGAATTGTCACTCCGATAATCCGTTGTGGCTTACAACCAATCATTCCACTTGTTTCACAACAAGCATCCATTAACTCTTTGATGGATACGGCATCCTTTAGGTGACATAGGATGTCCCACAAGTTTACCTTTCAAACTATAAGGTTCTAAACTTTATAACAATTTCAATCTCATTACCATTCAATTGGACTTATCAAATATTTTGTTATCCTTGGGGTTACGACGTAAGTAGGGATTTCAATGACTTATCATAAAAGATTTATATTTTATTATCCTTTGTGATAAAGATCATCCATTGAGATATTTTGTAAAGAAAACTCCTTATCTCTTAAGAGATATCTTGTTTAAGCATTAACCCTTCATAACAATTAAAAGAGTGTTGATGCCCTCTAAATGATTTCCCTTTTCTTTGTTTTTTTTGAAATCCTAAATCTCTTGGATTTCGGGCTTAGTAAAGTCCAACCGTGAGCGATCAATGGTGAATGCTATAGAAAGACAATGGATACCATTCCATTCATTATCTTATACAACTCATGTGATCTCCATTCTAGTTCATAACTTAGATTATTTGGATTTCTCAATTTCTAGATGCAACTCATAGGTAAGAGTTGGAACCTTTAAAGAATCACACATTGCTTATCCTATGAATATTATCTTGATTGTGAAATCTAAAACTTTTAGAAATCATTCTTGTATTAGATTTACCATATCTCAATATTCTAAACAACTAATGTAAGAACAATTTCATACATTCATCTCACAAAGCATATAGATATCAAACTTCATATTACCATAATACGAATAGTCATATATAAAACAAACTAATGGTTATGTCATACAAACCATAAAACTATCTTCTAAAACATTAAGATAGCAAGTAAATTCTTTATACATGCCAAAAACCAAATAAACTAAATAAGTTCATAAGTTCTAAAAGATCTCCATAAACAAATAAAAGCTTGCTTGACGATTCCAAATCCTAGAAACCTTCATCTCTATGAGCTTCCTACTTATTCTATGTCTGTACAACACCATGACCTACAATAGATAATTGTTTGTTAGACTCAAGTAAGGTATAAACATTTGCTTAGAACTTTACTGACAAATTAAGTTGTACCTTCAGCTCGGTTGTCCTTCATGCTAGCTAAGTAAGCCTGACAATTCCTCTTCCAGTGTCCCTCTTTCCCACAATGGAAACACTGTCCTTTCACCTCTTTTCCTTCTCCCTGTTTCTTCTTGACGCCTCCCTTGGGTTTGAGTTTAGGGTTCCATTTCTTCTTCTTGCTGGCATGGAATTTGCCTTTACCTTTATTACTGGGCTTAGAAGAAGAAGTTGAACCCTTCTCAAAAACAGCAATGATCCCATTCCCTCATTCTCTCTTGAAGATCTTTTCAGCAATCACACACATGTTCAGCAACTCTGAGACAATGTGCTCCATCTTCCCCATGTTGTAGTTCATAACAAACTAGGTGAAGGAATCAGAAAGGGACGCAAGGAAGATGTCGGTGGCCAAGTTGCGGTCTGGTGGACTATTAAGACTTTCCAGCTGCTCAATGAGTCCTATCATCTTCAATTCATGTTGGTGGACTGGGGCTCCCTTAACCATCCTGGTCTTCAAAAGCTCACATACAGCGCTGAAGCGTCTGTTGCGTGTGCCTCTGCATAAAGCTCTTGGAGATGGGATATTATGTCAGCAGCATGCATCATATGCCCATGCTGTTTCTGGAGCTCCTCATTCATGGAAGCCAGAATGGTGCACTTGGCCTGGCAGTCATCATCCACGTGCTTGTCATACTTAGCATGTACTTCCTGAGAAGCATTTTTAGCAGGGGCCTCTATGTCAGGAGCTTGCTCTAGTACGTGCACAATCTTCTCGATAGTCATGAATATCTTGAGATTGCGGTACCATGTTGGAAAGTTATGGCCCTCTAGACAATGTTTGTCCAGGAGTTTGGCGAATTCTGATCTAGACATATCTACAAATAGATATAGCTAAGTGTTAGATTGATTTTGGATTTACCATTGACTCGGGTCTTTAAGTCAAAAGGTAACCCCCACTATTTTTGGAAAATTCTCATATCCCTCAAGATGGAATCTAAGAGTTTTGGTTAAAACTCTTTAGTGGGATGGGAGGCTCCCTATTATTCGGATCACAGCACCATAATAGGATCTAAGGATACTTTAGACAATAAAGTGAATGCGCACTTGCCTCTTCACATCTTGATGTGATTACCCATTTCATTTGGCCTCTAGCAAATGTGAACCCCCGAATGTTATCGTGAACTCCCATTGTACTAGTTAAGTCTTAGCCCACCATGCTTGCTTCATATAGGAATCAAACAAGAAATCTCATCATATTAGAATGTTGGCCTATGCTTGTTCCTACCTTTGCAACATTAAATGAATGAAATGGACCCCTCCTAAACATGCGTTGTTGCTGTCAATTTCCCATGTCTGAGGCAAGCCTTCACAAGTGTCACGCTCATTTGGAATCCATCATGGTGGAAGGCCATGCAAAGGACATTAAGAATGCCTTTCATTTATCGACTTAATGTTATCAATTGATTGAGGGAGTTTTGGGTCTCATCTTTTATCTTGTTTAAACACTTTAATCGTTTTGACAACATATTGTCCTAGGACAACTATTATTCCATTTAAACATATTAATAGTTACACTCCCACTATTTAGTTTCAAAAACTCAAATCAATTTCATAAAACTATTTTATTTTGAAATTGGGAATATGTGTTACTATTAACGAAATACCTTTGGTATTTCTTAAGTATGGTTAAATAGTTGTCTATAAACTCATGGATGATTATGGACTTTTCATTTTCAATTCAACATCGAGCGAAGATGTTGAATCTAGGTCTTTGGAGGGTGATTGATTTTATTAAGCGTTTTAACTTCCTTAAAACATTCATGGTTGATGGGCATTGGACCCAAGACTATTCTCCTTTGTCTCCTTATTGGGCTCCCTTCTTCCTAATCTCTATAGAAGACTCAAGGCCCAATGGACCTTGAGGGAATTGTGTTTGAAGGGAGACAGAAATTACATAAGAGAATGTGAGAGGAGATCTGTTTAATTGACAAACCAATTGCTAATTTATGCAACCTCAAAAAAAATAAAATTAGTTACAATCCATCCATTCAATCAAACCCATTCATCTAATGAATTAAAGGCCAATCACATAGCTTAATTTGGTTTTTGGGGCCTTAAGTCCATAATCATCCTTATTCCAATAATTTAATCAAATTAAACAATAAATGATATATATATATATATATTTTTTTTTTTTTTTTATAAGAACAATAAAGGATATGATACATTAAACAATTGAGACTTTAGAACCTATGGGCTTATTTTCAATGGAACATTTAAATCAAATATAAAATTTTAATGTTTCACTAGAAGACAAAGCAGTTTTGTTTAGTGTATTAGGGAAAAATTGCAATTTCAAAAGTTATTGGCCAAAACCGAAAATACTACATTTTAAATTTGGACCCAACATTTTTGTGTAATGGCATGAAGACCCAAAATGCGTATCATCTTTGTGGCTGCCAAAATTTCAAGGGGGAGGGGAGGTTTTGTGTGTGTGGTCCCATTTGTCATGACGTTCCAAATTGTACCCATAAAGTATCTTTATTCTCATTGGCCAATTTCAAAAGATGAAATGGCAATGGGAGACACAAGGTACAACCCTATGGCTCTTGTCATAAAATATTTTTGACTAACATGTAACCATCATATCTCATACAATTTCATGAATCAAAAGGCAATATTCTCTAGGGATCAACAATAATTTTTCATAAAAATCTCAAGAACATAAAGAACATTCTTATTCTTTCAAAACCTTTTTATAAAATAATATAAAATCCTAAAATCTTGAAAAATCATATTTGTGTTTAGAATTTCAAGACCAACACAACAATATATTAGATAAGCATGAAAAAGACACAAGACCAAAAACCCAAAGATGTCGCCACCCCTTTTTGTCCATTTTGAAAAATCTCTTTCATGCAACATCCAAAATTCCAAGTATGAAGCATACATGTGAATCAATCATGAAAGATATGACACGTAATAAACTAAGCCCATATTCTTCCTAAAACTCAAAAGGGTGCACCTTTTCATAGACCTTGGCTCTGATACCACTTGAAGGGAATATTGTGGGAATGGTGTTGTGTAAAGATGTGAGATCCCACATCGACCAAACGGAGGGGGGGTGATGTGCCTTATATGGCACACCTTGCATCCATCTAGTAGGAGGCCTCTTGGGAGCTCACTGGCTTTGGAGTCGTAGGAACTCCAAAGTTAAGCGAGTTGGAGGCTAGAGCAATCCTAGGATGGGTGACCACCCTGGGAAGTTGCTCTGTGAGCTCCCAGGAACAAATCCGTGAGGGGGGGCGTCGGCCCAGCCCAGAGCGGACAATATCATGCTTGGTAGAGTTTGGGTAGTCCGCTGCGCCACTCTGAACTTGGTGAGGCCTTTTGGGAGCTCACTGGCTTTGGGTTCGTAGGAACTCCAAAGTTAAGCGAGTTGGAGGCTGGAGCAATCCCAGGATGGGTGACCACCCTGGGAAGTTGCTCTGTGAGCTCCCAGGAACAAATCCGTGAGGGGGGGCGTCGGCCCAGCCCAGAGCGGACAATATCTTGCTAGGTGGAGTTGGGCCAGTCCGCTGCGCCACTCTGACCTTTCAGGAGGCCTCTGGGCTGGTGAGAATGTAGCCAGGCCCAGAACAAAACCTTGCGGGACACTGTCGAGTGGGCCCAAAGAGGACAATATCTTGCTTGGTGGAGTTGGGCCAGTCCGCTGCGCCACTCTGACCTTTCAGGAGGCCTTGTGGGAGCTCACTGGCTTCGGGTTCGTAGGAACTACGAAGTTAAGCGAGTTGGAGGCTGGAGCAATCCCAAGATGGGTGACCACCCTGGGAAGTTGCTTCGTGAGCTCCCAGAAACAAACCGTTGCGGGCTGGTGAGAATGTAGCCAGGCCCAAAGCGGACAATATCGTGCTACGGCGGAGTCGGTCCGGGTTGTGACAATTTGGTATCAGAGCCACTCTGCCGTGTGGTGCGAGTGTGCCGACGGGGACGTCGGATCCCTTAAGGGGGGTGGATTGTGAGATCCCACATCGACCAAACGGAGGGGGGGGTGATGTGCCTTATATGGCACACCTCGCATCCATCTAGTAGGAGGCCTCTTGGGAGCTCACTGGCTTTGGAGTCGTAGGAACTCCAAAGTTAAGCGAGTTGGAGGCTAGAGCAATCCTAGGATGGGTGACCACCTTGGGAAGTTGCTCTGTGAGCTCCCAGGAACAAATCCGTGAGGGGGGGCGTCGGCCCAGCCCAGAGCGGACAATATCTTGCTAGGTGGAGTTGGGTCAGTCCGCTGCCCCACTCTGAACTTAGAGGAGGCCTCTTGGGAGCTCACTGGCTTTGGAGTCGTAGGAACTCCAAAGTTAAGCGAGTTGGAGGCTAGAGCAATCCCAGGATGGGTGGCCACCCTGGGAAGTTGCTCTGTGAGCTCCCAGGAACAAATCCGTGAGGGGGGCGTTGGCCCAGCCCAGAGCAGACAATATCTTGCTAGGTGGAGTTGGGCCAGTCCGCTGCGCCACTCTGACCTTTCAGGAGGCCTCTGGGCTGGTGAGAATGTAGCCTGGCCCAGAACAAAACCTTGCGGGACACTGTCGAGTGGGCCCAAAGAGGACAATATCTTGCTTGGTGGAGTTGGGCCAGTCCGCTGCGCCACTCTGACCTTTCAGGAGGCCTTGTGGGAGCTCACTGGCTTCGGGTTCGTAGGAACTCCGAAGTTAAGCGAGTTGGAGGCTGGAGCAATCCCAGCATGGGTGACCACCCTGGGAAGTTGCTTCGTGAGCTCCCAGAAACAAAACCGTGCGAGCTGGTGAGAATGTAGCCAGGCCCAAAGCGGACAATATCGTGCGTTAATGGGTCCGAACATTTTTTCCTACACAATTGAACAATTTGGTGAGCCACTTTCAAAGTGTGTGATGCGAAGTGTGACCTACGGGGCGTCGGATCCCTTAAGGGGGGGATTGTGGATTCCAGAGATCCCACATCGACCAAAAGGGTGATGTGCCTTATGTGGCACACCTGCCATCCATCTAGTAGGAGGCCTCTTGTTTTTTGGCTTTGGAGTCGTGGTCCCAAAGTTGCTCAGTTGGAGGCTAAACAACCCAGGATGGGGTGAATACCTTTATTCAGGAAGTTGCTTTGTGAGCTCGAACAAATCCGTGAGGGGCCCAGCCAGCATAATATCTTGCTTGGTGGAGTTGGGCGATCCGTCATATCTCACTCGACCTTGAATCAGGGCCTCTTGGGAGCTCACTCGGCTTTGGAGTCGATCAACCCAAAACTTTTCAGTGAGAATTGGGGGGTCGGCCCGAACATAAAGAACATATCTTGCTAAAACCATTTTGGGTCAAAATCCACTCTGACCCAAGGCCTCTTGGAAAAGAGAATGTAGCCGTGCCCGAACAAAACCTTCAAGACACTGCACAACCCCAAAGAGGACAATATCATGCTTGGTGGAGTTGGGCCAGTCCGCTGCGCCACTCTGAACTTAGATGAGGCCTTCTGGGAGCTCACTGGCTTCGGGTTCGTAGGAACTCCGAAGTTAAGAGAGTTGGAGGCTGGAGCAATCCCCGGATGGGTGACCCCCTGGGAAGTTGCTCCGTGAGCTCCCGAAACAAAAACTCAAAGGGCTGGTGAGAATGTAGCCTTGGCTCCAAAGCGGACAATATCAAGGGAATATGCCGTGGTCGGGGTGTGACAAAGATCTCTAAAAACTCTACAATCAAACTTTGAGAGTATAAATCACCTAGCAAGCCATATCTAATATGAAATCAAAGTAAGAGCGAAGCATTAAATGCATTAAATAAACTAGGGATTCATGCAAGTCTCATTTGGTCCCAATCTTTATAAGTATATAAAGAAAGTGTGCACCAAAGACTCTCTAAATTCTATTTGAGAGAAAGATAAGATGTTCATACCCTTAGAGCGAATCTTGAAACCAAGAATGGTGTTCAAGTAGAGGGAGTGGCCCCTTTGTTGTTGGCTCTCCATTTAATGTTGACACTACTACAAAAAGTGAAAAAGGCGACCAGAAAAACAACGACGGTCTAATTGAAAACCGTCGTGGTTTTTAAAAAGACGACGGTTCTAAAAACACCGTCGTGTTATACCACCTTAGACAACCAAAAATGAAGATTCAAATGGCTGTTCAAAAATAACGGCGTACCTAATTAAACAACCGACGTCTATTTGAAACAGATTTCCGCAGTGTAAAATCAAAGCCAACAAAGAACGGCAGAAGTTATGAATCGACCGACGTAGAAAGTAAAGGCGACGTTTTCAATAAAAGCCGCCGTTTTTACTCATAAAATAACACGACGAGGTTTTCGTATAAGACGCCGTATAATTACAAACAAATCCACGGCTTTAAAATAAAAAATATCGCCGTATTAAATTAATTTACAACGACGGAGAATATAAATATATAGACGTCATTATCGTATAGTTCTACGACGTTATCATTAAATCGTACAATAAAATTTAACGTCGTATTTATTTATTTTATACGTCGTACATTTAATTTAAACCGTCGTCTTAATAAGAATTTTTGTTAACAATTTTTTTCTTTGATTTTCTTATCCTACGTCGGTAGATCTACTTAATGACAAAAATTGAAATAACCACGACGGTTTATATAGAAAACCGCCGACATAACCAGAATTTCCTGAGATCCCAAGGGTTACGAAATCTTACCAGATGGAACTCTGTTCCACATCATAATCTTAAAAGATGACACAGATTTGCAATCAGAGAGACAATTTTTTGGAAGTTGATGATGTGTGTGCTTTTGTGTATCTACAAATATTATACCTAACGTCGTTGCAAATTTGCAATCGGAGAGACAATTTTCAACGACGGTTATATTATACCTAACGACGTTTAAAAAACAAATCAACGTCGCTCAACAAATATATTACGTCGTCTTAGTCTTACTTAAGACGACGGAAAACGTCAACAGTAATACAAAAACAGTCATTGTTTTTATACTCTTATTTTTTTTTAAATCTGTCATCCAAAAAAGAAAATTTACATATTCCAGAACATTAATTTCCTTCATTTTAAATTTCTTTGATTTTCAGATTTCTTCATTTCAGCAAATCTAATCTTCAGATTTCCCTGAGAAGCGAACTTTCCTTCGACAGCGAGTGAAGGCCAGGCTTGCATCTCTTTTGATGGAAAGCAAGGAGTATTCAGAAGCACTAAGTGTCCTATATCAGGCTTGATCAAGGAAGTGAGAAGGCTAGTTGCAAGCTTCTTCTTGTGGACATAGATTTGATGTGAGTAAGCTCAATTTCTCTTTGAGAAAGACATCCAAATTATTGTCTTTGAGATGTGAGAGACAGTGTCTCTGAGAGAGTAAGACCCTGGAACCCTAAATGTAAACCCAAAATGAATGAAAGCGACAAATTTATAGAATAAATTTTTAAAACCAACGGCGGTCCTTACAAAAAACCGCCGTTTAAATTGCACAATCAACGTCGGTAAAACCGACGTATATTAATAAAAATTGTACAGAAATCCACGTCGGTAAATTAAAAAAAATGACGTGTTAAATAATATACCATGACGCGAGTTATTACTTATGTACTTTAATTTTTGAGTTTACTACGACGGTACCTACAACACTACTGTTGTATTTATTTACCACGTCCGAAGTTAAATTTACCGTCGTATTTTTTAATTTATACGTCGTAGTTATATGTAACCGCCGTATTATTTTTTTGAAATGGTTTTATATATAAGCAACTTTTCGTCTACCTGACTTACACATGCATTGTTTCCAAACCCGATTAAAAATTTCAATCTCCCAGAGAAAACTTTTCGTCTTTTTTCCTTGTCAGAGCACTGTCAGAGGATTTCATCGTCTTCCTCTCGTCTTCTTCGTCGTCTCTGAACTTAAAGATCGATCGTCTTCCTCTTGCTTTCATTGCATGCAAAAGGTAAGCTTTCATTTTCACTATTTTGGTTACTGTTTTGCATGCTCATACGTTTTTTGTTTGAAAAATCTTTTTACCTTTTTTTCTGGCCAAAATCATTTTACTTCTTTCCAAGTTTGATAAAATATACAGACAAAGAGGGAAAGTTTTCAACTTTGAAGACAACTACCTCAACTAAATAAGACGATGGCAGCTTCATATTTACGTGGTTAAATATGTATACCACGACGGTTCGTCAGTGGTTCTAGCGTCGTCTGAAAATTGACAAAGTTGTTTTTAAAATTATAGTCTTTTTTTTTATTTGCTTGTTTAATTGCAGGTTTGATTTCTCTGAACAATGGTTTTTTTTTTCCCTAATTTGATAAAATATAAAGAAAAAGAAAGTAGGGTTGGTATCTAATATAGACGACAGTATATCTTATTGTTTTTCGTCGTGTGAATGTTAATACCACGACGTGGTATTTTAGGGTTTTGGATCTGCAATCAAACATTCACAGAGAAAGAAAGAATGGTTTTGGATCCTTATATAGACGACGGTGTATTACTATTGACGTCGTGTGAACATAAATACCACGACGTTATATAAATAATGGTTTTAAACATTTATTACGTCTGAGATTATTTCATTTCGTCGTTTAAAATCATATCATACGTCGTATTTTATTAATAACCGTCGTTTGTGTTCTTAATCTTTTCCTGAAATATTTTCACTTGTAGTTTTGTCTGTTAAAATGGTTTCTCAACACCAAACTAAGGATTCTGGCTCCAAGAAAAATGGAGATAAGGAGCTTGGAATGGTAGCTCCTCAAGACAAGTCTTTGAAGGAGATGAAGTCTTCGAAGAAGATGAAGTTTGCTTCATCATCTGCTGAGACAGAACCAACAAGCCAGACAACAATCTCTGATGATTCAAAGACTGGTCGAGGTATGAGCACAATGCCTCGTGTTGTGAAGAAAAAGCTTCAGAAACTGAGGCCAATTGTTGAGTACAATAAAAGGGGGAAAGGTATTGGCCAAGCACATAGTGAAATGCAGTCGTACATTGGTGTCTTGGCACGCTACAGAGTTCCACTTGTGGACAAGAAATGGTCCCAAATCCCCAAGGATATAAAGGAGCAGATATGGGAAGCAGTTGACATGGCTTTTTTCGTAGGTCAAGGGGGCAAGAACTCTGTTTTAGCTTCTGCTGCCAAGAAATGGAAGGATTTCAAGTCTACACTAACGAGGCATTATATCCTTCCATACACCAATGACAAGGAGAAATTAAGCCAACCCCCGGAAACATATAAATTCATAGAGAAAGCACAATGGGATGCCTTTGTAGCTTCAAGGCTTTCAAAAGATTTTGAGTCTGTGCATTCTCAACATGCACAGATTAGGGAGAAACTCGAGTACAATCATCGATTGTCTCGAAAAGGATATGTTGGATTGGAGGATCAATTGGAGGAAACCATGCCTGGGGTAGAAATTGATCGATCTACCTTATGGAAGAGAGCTAGACAGGACAAACATGGTAACATCCCGATCCAAAGGTGGCAGAGAAAGCAAAATTAATTGTAAGCCTACTCACTCTGTTTTAAATTTTTATTAAACTGTGAATAATTCTTATTACGTCTTATGTTATATTTTTTTGTCGTGTGAATGATATTACCACGTCGAAACTTTTTAAAAAACGTCGTTAAAGGTCTAAATAGGAAAAACTACTCTGTTTTCTTTAATTATAGCATAAGACGTCGGTGGTTCATTTCGCGTTGTGTGAATGATATTACCACGTCGAAACTTTTTAAAAAACGTCGTTAAAGGTCTAATTAGGAATCACTACCCTGTTTTCTGTAATTATAGCATAAGACGTCGATGGTTTATTGATTTCGTCGTTTTAAAAAACTAACCACGTCGGTATAACTACCGTCGTGATAAGTTATAATAACGTCGGTTTATATGTTATTGCGTCGTGTGAAATTATATAATACGTCGTTTGTATATAAATAACCGTCGTGTGTTTTTTGTTCTTACTTTTTTGTATATCTTTGTTTTAGGATGAATTGCAAAAACAAGTCTCGGAAGGCAAAGTCGGTGTACATGGCAGCAATGATGTGCTGACCATGGCTTTGGGCCCCGAGCATCCTGGCAGATTGAGAGGAGTAGGTGCTGGGATTTCCCCAAGGCAGTATTTCAATTTACCCAAACCACAGAGGGTTAGCTTTGGCGACCGTTTGAAGGAGAGTTTAAGAGTTCTCCTTCAAGAAGAGACTAAAAAGATGGAGGCTAAGGCAAGGGAAGAGGCCTTAAGGATGGAGGCTAGAACAAAACAATTGGTAGAGGCTGAGAGGGAGCATTTCCTGAGTCAACTTTCCCAATTAATTCCCAATTTTGATCCAACCATGCTTAAAACAAGAATTAGCCAAAGCCCCAAAAATTCAATGTCTGACAAAGCTAGCTGCTCTGGAGGTGATGTGAGATCCCTACATGTTGAGGATGATACTGCCAAAATGGGGAAACATCGGGAAGATGAAGAGAAGGAAGAAGAAAAAAGAGATGAAGAGAAGGAAGAAGAAAAGGAGAAAGAAGATGAAGAAAAGCATGACGACAAGGTATGTTCACATAACTTTGCCTTTTTTATTTGTTTTTCAAAATTTCAGGCGTCGATATTTTTCTTTAAACCGTCGTTTGTTTACAACTTAGACGGCGGAATTTTTTTAAGACGTAATAAAATATTCACCACGACGGTTTTTTCACCGTCGTTTAAATTCTTTTCAGACGACGTTTTATTCCTTAAACCGTCGTCTTTATTGAATTACCACGTCATTTTTTTTATTTCTTTAAACAGGTTATTGAAGTTGGTGATTATTCAAATATGGAGGCGCCATCTTCTTTAAAAAACCCTTTGTCGTTATGTGGAAACGACACTCCTGCCTGAGGATAAGATCCTGCAATTTACAATTGATAAGGAGGTGTTTGGTGGTGAACGCGATACCTTCCTCCTGCCTGAAGATATTACACAATTTGCAGGCATGGAAGAAATTGGAGCTACTGTGTTGCTGTATATATGAGGTTTGTCATTCTAAAATAATACGTCGTTGGTTTATATATTGCGTCGTTTTAACTAACTAACCACGTCGTTAGTGTGTACCGTCGTGATAAATATATTATAACGTCCTCATATATTTCAGTACGTCGTGTGAAATTTTATAATACGTCGTTTTGTTATACATAACCGTCGTGTTTTTTTTTGTGCTGACTTGTTTATATTATTTTATGTATTTAGGTACTTACATGATGTTTTGAAACAAGCAAACATGTGCAGCATGGTTGGCTTTATCGACCCTGCTACAGTTAGTGCCAACTCTGGCACAATAGCTGACAGATCACGACTGGTAGCAGCTCGACTTCAGAAGACAGACGGTGAACAGATTTTCATGATGCCTTACAATCCAGGGTTAGTCTCCTTAGGATTTTGTTTTTATGATTTTCAATAAATGACAGCGTATAAACTAACCACGTCGGTGTTTTATTTTATTGAGTCGTTTGAAACTACTAACCACGTCGGTATTTATGTATCGTCGTGATAAATATATAATGTCGTCGATTGCTACTTTATTTCGTCGTGTGAAATATTATAATACGTCGTTTACGTAAATAACCGTCGTTTTTATATTAATTTTGTGCAGCCGTCATTGGGTCTTGCTGATTGTAAGGGCAAAGAGGGAAACCGTCTATTTTCTGGATCCTCTGCCAGGTCATCGTGTGGTCGATGAAGAGGCGAAAAACATCGTGAACAGTGCCATAAAAATATATAATTCCCATATAGGCCGAGCAGGACGTAAAGCTGTAATTTGGAAAACTCTCTCGGGCACACCAAAGCAACCCAGCAGTGTCGAATGCGGGTATTATGTGATGCGCTTCATGAGGGACATCATCAATGATCCTTCCTTGGGGTTTGAGAATAAGGTAAGAAGAAATTACCTTCATACATTTCACGTCGTTTTTTGTATTATCAACGGCGGTCATGTAAAATTACCGTCGTTGAATAGATATACTACGTCGGTTATGAAAAATATCGTCGTCTGTGATTGAATTTCTTTTTATTTATAAACCCTAATAGTCATTGTTTATGCAGTATGCCAAGGGAAACCAGGAAGCTTCATACCCCCAAGAAGCTATTGATGAAGTCCGGAATGAATGGGCAGAGTTTGTTTGCCAAATTATTAAACAGGGGAATAATTGAACACTTGATATTTATGTATAATGTACAAATTTTGTCTATAATATATAATGTAAAAATTTGTTGAGGTTTTCTTAAATTAAAAGAAAAAAACAAAAATACAAATTGGGTAACCGACGTTGTTGAACCGATTCTTAACAACTAAAATGAGTTATTAAAAACAGCAACTTTAATTCTCGCAAGTGCACGAACCATTTATAGTATAGCTTATGTAAATACGAGGTCGATCCCACGGAGAATGGTAACTTGGTTCCAAGTCAAATTACTTAGAATGCTTGAAAAACATAAAACAAAGAAACTGACTAACTAGCTAAAGGCAAGGTCGAATTCAACAATGCCTCTTGCTAATTACTCAAGGTCTAGGACAGAATCCTAGCACCACACACGCACTCGAAATTGGGGGTTTTGTTGTTGAAATGAAAAGAAGAAAGTGAAATGAAAGTGCTCGAAAGTAAACACTGGCAGCAATCAACAGATTGTGAAACACTAATTGAGAGGTGTTAGAGCCTTGGAATCCACCACTAGTTTTCCTATCCAAGTTATGAATGCATAGAAATTGACTCAAGCTTCATCAACAATAGATTATCGCATACAAGCCTATGGTATCTAGGTGCAGGATGCATGATTCTCCTAAGGCATGTGATTATGCATGGTATCTACACAACACGTGATCTCTAATATGCAACCTAAGCATGGTATCTACTTAGAATAAAGCATACAAGAGTCATTAAGCTCCTTGAGAATATGATAATCACACAAGTCCTAGAACATGGTATCTGTCCTAGTCAACCTATGGTTATTAACCCCTTGAATGATTCTTAGGCCATTCATGTGTTGCTTGTGAAAGGAGAGTAGAATTGGTGAATCTAAACCCCTTCCCAACCTGTGCTAGATGCATAAAATCCTAGTTAGCTACTCCAAGAAAACATACATCAAGCACATAATAAATTGGAGATTAACAACTTGATAACAAAAGCAAGGAAATCAATTAACTATAAAATCATCCATAACATTGAATATTCATGACTAGGGCTTCATCCTAAGCCCTAACTAAATGGATTAGTTAGACATAACTATGAATACAGAAAATAAGAAATACATAGATAGGATAAAGAGAGGAGAAGAACTAGATGATGGCAGCAAGGAAGTTCCCAGGACAGCACCAAGCTCCCTTGACAGCTCCAAGCTCCCTTCTCTCTTTGTGGTGAATCTGAATGTGTGTATGAGAGTAATGGATGAAGTGAATGTGTGTGTCTGACTTCTATATCTCTCCTCCTCCCCTTTGAATGAGTGTGCAGCTCTCTATTTATAGAGTGCCAATTTCGTCCTCCCCTCTACCTGGTGAAACACACCTCTCTTAGCTGCGCCTAATTGCCTAAGCTGCCCAAAAAGTCAATTGCTCCAGCTGCCCAATAAATGCTTTGGTGAATTATTCTTGGTCTCTTTATGGCAATCTTGACTTTTGTTCATCTTTCTGACTTCCCAAGCTGATTTGTCTCCCATGTGTGGCAGCTTTTATGTGTAGCACATGGCTCTAGGGATGTAGCCACATATTTGTCTGCCATGTGTGGCTGCTTTTTAAGTGTAGCACATGGCTCTAGGGATGTAGCCACATATTTGTCTCCCATGTGTGGCTGCTTTTTATGACTTTTCTGTGAACTTGGTTGAGTCTTTGATGTGCTGAAGGCTCCAGCTTTATCCAATTGGGCTGAAATTTGGATATGTTATAATAGACACCCATTGAAACAACTTCTGTCAAGGATGTCTCCTCATCCGACCTGTGTAAGTTGCTGAAATGAGGCCTGCAAGATGACCTACGAAACTGGACTGACAAGGAGTGTGGCTCAAATTAGTTTTGTCTTTAAGCCCATATTCCTCTTGTGCCAGACAGCCATTAACATGCATGAAGTGTGTCAAATGTCATCCCCTTGCTGTCTTAACCTACAAAACACACAAACATAGGTAAGATACTCAAAATAAAGAGAAGCTAAACAAAATTACTAAGCAAAGAAGGCATGCAAATGTGTGAAATTATGACCTTATCAAATACCCCCAAACTTAGATTTTGCTAGTCCTCGAGCAAAACAAAATAAAACTACAACTTAGGAAACAGGAAATAAGCAACTAGCCTTCCAAACAATATCCTCAAAGAATCACCAACGTATATGGTTCCAAAGAAACACAACAATCACAATCTAAGTTCCACACATGATTCAAGGGTAACCAAAGCTCACAATGACATCCTTAAGTGTAGTGTGTGAATTCTGAATCAGTACAACACCTGCAACTCAGATAAGTACATGCGCACACACTTAGAGCAAAATCAATAATTCCAAACCCCATAAGCTCATTATCAAATCAGCTCTCCACAGTAATACCATACAATACCAAGGATCAAAAGGACTTTGCAAGGGTTGTAATGAGGCTTAGGGTAGTGGTTGAATGGAAGAGGGGATATGGATATATAACAACATCTTGAGCACAACTAAAGCATAGGTAAGAGCATGAGAGATTACTGAACTTTGTAACAAGCAAGGAACACATACATGAGCATATTTTCAACATAATTTCAGCACCTTCATATCTGTGTATTTGGCCTAATTTTGTGGCTCTTTACCCTAGATCACCATGATCTTATCTTTTATAACACCCTAGGGCCGTGACTACATTGGTCACACTTCATTACCTCTTTTGATTAGTTACCAATACCCCCAAACTTATTTCTTTTCAACACTTGGGTTATGGCACTAATGATTCACTTTTGCTCCAAAAACCTTGCATTCTTTATAACTCTCTTTTGAAGATAACTTTAATTGCTCATAGAATAAGTAAGAATAAGAAAACAGAGGTTCATTATGGTAGGAATGGTTTACACAAAGAGAGGCTTAACGTAGGCTCAAATGGGTTGACTAGGGATGAATACATGTAGAGGGATGGTTAGAAAAGCTCAAAAGGTTCAAACATGGCCTAAATCACTTCCTAAGCATTGTATGGCAACAAAATGTCTCAAGAGATATTCAAATAAGTTCTAGAGTATGAAACCAAGATCATGAGATAAGTAGAATTGCATAACGTCTCCAAGTAGCAAGAAATTGGACTAACTTGGCAAAGTGCTCAATAAGTGCAAGGATGGCATGCAAGACAGAGTTAACTCAAAACCACACAAAGTCCTTAAACAATGACTATCAATTTCTGAGAAACCATATTAGTATTAGATCCAAGTCTTATCATAGGTGTTTGGAAGGATAACAAAACAAGACACAAAATCCTGCGTTTTTGGCCATTAGACACACTCAAAATTTTAAAATTTGACAATTTGAAACAACATAACTAAATCCTTCCCCCCAAACTTAAATGAAACATTGTCCTCAATGTTTAGAGTGTAAGAAAAAGCAATGCCTCATAAATGAAAGGAAAGAAGATAAGGGAAAGACATAACCAAAGGTTAGAGTTCAGAAAAACTCCCCTTTGAAGCGATTAGGACGCAAGCAAGCTTCCTCGCATATTCTATCTTCTTCTCGTCACCTTGGGTTGCCTCCCAAGAAGCGCTAAGTTTCACGTCTTCAGCCGGACGTCCAAACTCTAGTGAGCTTTAAGAGAGTGGTGGAGGCTCCTTGAGTGCTTGAGACTCAATATTGGCATCAAAGTTGGCATCAAAGTAAGGTTTCAACCGATGTCCATTCACCTTGAAGGTGCTGCCATCCTTAATGTTTTGAATCTCCACTGCGCCATGATTAAACACATTAGTAATAACAAAAGGGCCAATCCACCGAGAACGAAGCTTACCTGGGAAGAGCTTAAGGCGTGAATTGAATAAGAGAACCTTCTGCCCTTTCTCAAACGTCTTCCTAAGAATTTTCTTGTCGTGATATTGCTTTGTTTTCTCCTTGTAAAGCTTCGCGTTCTCATATGCTTCATGTCGCAACTCCTCCAGCTCATTGAGTTGAAGCCTCCTCTTCTCACCAGCGGCTTTCATATCAAAATTGAAGGCCTTGATTGCCCAATAAGCCCTGTGCTCAAGCTCCACTGGTAAGTGACAAGGTTTACCGAAAACAAGTCTATACGGAGACATACCTATAGGGGTCTTATAAGCAGTCCTATAAGCCCACAATGCATCATCCAAACGCATGGACCAATCCTTCCTTGTGGTGTTCACTGTCTTTTCAAGTATGTGCTTAATCTCCCTATTGCTTATCTCAACCTGCCCACTAGTTTGAGGATGATAGGGTGTTGCCACCTTATGTGTGATTCCATATTTCTTCAAGAGTGCTGCAAAAGCTTGGTTAACAAAGTGGGAGCCACCATCACTAATGATTGCTCTAGGTGTGCCAAACCTTGTAAAAACATTTCCTTTGAGAAAACCGATCACAACCTTAGCATCATTAGTTCTAGTGGCAATGGCTTCCACCCATTTAGAAACATAATCGACAGCAACTAATATATATTCAAATCCATAAGAGGTAGGAAAAGGGCCCATGAAATCAATTCCCCAAACATCAAATATATCAATGATTAAGATATTGGTGAGAGGCATCTGATTTCTAGCATGTAAATTACCCATCCGTTGGCATCTATCACATGAAGCACAAAAAACATAAGCATCCTTAAAAAGGGTAGGCCAAAAGAAACCTGATTGTAGCACTTTGCTGGCAGTCTTCTTTGCTCCAAAATGGCCTCCGCATGCGTGGGAATGACAAAACTCCAGAATGCTCTTAAAATCACCTTCAGGCACACACCTTCGAATTACTTGGTCTGGACAATGCTTGAATAGATAGGGATCATCCCAAAAGTAGTATCTTGCTTGCTTCCTAAGCTTGTCACGTTGGAAAGTAGATAACCTTGTAGGGAGTTCGTTAGTGCACAAATAGTTAACAATATCAGCAAACCAAGGCAATGGATTGAGAGAATTCAAAGCATAAATGGAGAAGAGTTGCTCATCAGGGAAGCTTTCACGCAATGGCAATGAATCCTCCTCTTCGGTAGATACATGCACCAATCTACTCAAGTGATCAGCCACGACATTCTCACTTCCTTTCTTATCTTTTATCTCCAAGTCAAACTCTTGCAACAAGAGAATCCATCTAATGAGTCGTGGTTTGGCATCCTTCTTAGCTAACAAGTATTTCAATGCTGCATGATCAATGTAAACAATAACCTTGTTAGTAATCAAATATGATCTGAACTTCTCTAAAGCAAATATGACAGCTAACAACTCCTTCTCTGTGGTGGAATAGTTGAGTTGGGCATCGTTGAGGGTTCTACTAGCATAGTAGATGGCATGTGGCTTCTTATCAACTCGCTGTCCCAAAACAGCTCCAACAGCATAATCTGAGGCGTCACACATTAATTCAAAAGGCAAGCTCCAATCCGGTGGTATAATGATTAGGGCAGTTGTGAGCATCTTCTTCAAAGCATTGAAAGCATTCTCACAGTCTTGATCAACTCCTATGAAATCATTGATATATTTTATTCGCCCTAAACCTTGAAAAAATTCATTTTGAATAACAAAAGTTTAAAAAAGTCCTTCCAAAACAAAATTCTTTTGATGAGTCATAAAATCACTTCGAGTTTTATGGTTTAGGGTTTAGAGTCTAGGGTTTAGAGATTAGGGGTTTTATTTATTGGGGTTTATTTTTAAAGTATAATTTTTGGGTAGTCTAGGGTATATATTAGGCTGTAAAACCATAAACCCTTTTATAAACTTAATTTTTTAAATTGTATAATTTAGTTTTAAGGATTTAGGGTATTAATTTTTAACGACGGTGGTTGGGTCGTGGAATACATATTTTACGTCGTTCAGTAAAATATACGACATGGTTTCATATTTAAACGACGTCATTTTAATATGTAAGTCGTTTTATATAATTTACAACGTCTTTAATTTCTTAACCCCGACATGGTTTTTCAGTCGTCGTTATATAAAAATATTCAAAATAAATTTAAAATTAATCCAAAAAATGAAGCTTCAAAATGAACGGCCTTACGTTCTTAATCCGAAAAATGAAGTTTCCGTCGTGGAATATTAAATTTACGTCGGTCCTTGAAGAACTTTCGCCTTGGTTTTTCTTTCGATGTTTTAAAGCGCGCGCTCTCTAAAAAATTTCGCGCGACCTAAATTTTTTAGATTTGGCTCTTATTCTTATACTTCGAACCCTGAAACCTAAAATTTTCAGATTTTGCGCAACATAACATTTCGCTCTCTCACTTCTGCTCTAATTAAAAGTTGCACTCTCCAGGCTCCGTCGAATCTGTGAGCTCGTCCAACCTGTAAGTACAAACCCTATCTTCCCCTTGTAAATTCATTGAATGATATTAGGTTGTTTTGTTAAAGGGTTTTAGGTGTATGCTTTGCGATCTGTTAATAATGTGCTTATAGGTATGGGTTCATGGATTTTCTGTTTAAATTGTATAAGGATTACATTATCTGTTATGTTGAATTGGGAATGGATTTAATTTTGTCGGCTTTTTTAATCACCCTATGTTATGTTGAATTGGGAATGGATTTATTGTTTTCATGCTTAGTTTCATGTATATGTTGGTTTCTTGCTTGGTTTCATATATATGTTGTGTTCTTAATGGGTTTTGTGTTCTTGAAAATAAACTGAGACACGACGAATTTTTAGGCATACGACGACGATTACACGGCGGTTTTTTTAAACTACCGTCGTTGTATTACTTATACACGACGGTTTTTTATAAACCGTCGTTTGTATTATTTATAATAGACGACGTCTGTTGAAAATCCGTCGTCTATATATGCCAAATACGTCTGCTTTTGTTTAAAACTCGTCGTCCCTATTGTGTATTACTTGCTATTAGATCTTTGTATAATCTGCTATAGTGATGGTCATTGCCTGTATTTTCACTTTATTATAGATAATAGGTTATAGTGTCGGAGATGGATAAGTCATGGATGCACTTGGATAGAAGATCGAAGGCATATGAATTTGGGGTGGAAGCATTTTTGAACTTTGCTGTAGAAAATCTTCTAACTACAACACATATCCGTTGTCCATGTGTTAAATGTGTTAATTTGAAGTTGTTTGGGGTTGGAATTATAAGGGATCACGTATACTTTAATGGAATTGACCAAAGCTATAAAAATTGGACATTTCACGGAGAACCTTGGGAAGCAACTACTAATGCTAGTAGAAATGTTGAAGAAGATGATGGCCATAGTAGGTACAGTTTTGTGTCTGAAGAAATTGATATGGATGATAATGATTTTGGTGATTTTGGTGATTTTGGTGATTTTGGTTCCGATCCGTATGAGTTTGCCAATGTGATTGGGGATGGAGATCAACCAGTGTACCCTGGTTGTAGAAAGTACACAAAGTTATCGGCATTAGTGAAGTTGTATAATTTGAAGGCAAAACATGGGATGAGTGATGTCTGTTTTACAGAATTATTGATACTTCAAAGCGATTTGCTTCCAGAAGGAAATACAATACCAACCTCTATGTATGAGGCTAAAAAGACTTTGTGTGCATTGGGGCTGAGTTATGAGAAAATGCACGCATGCCCCAATGATTGCATCTTGTATAGGAAGGAGTATGAGGATTCAACTAATTGTCCTACTTGTGGTATCTCAAGGTGGAAGGAAGGCAAAGATTCAATCTTGAAAGAGGGTGTGCCGGCGAAGGTGGTGTGGTATTTTCCTCCAATTCCAAGGTTTAAAAGGATGTTTCAATCACATGAGACAGCTAAGAGTTTGACTTGGCATGCTGCTAGAAAATCAATTGACGGTCAGATGTCTCATCCGGCGGATTCCCGTCTTGGAAACTTCTTGATGATAAATGGCCTGAGTTTGGTAATGAGCCGAGAAACTTGAGATTGGCTCTTTCATCTGATGGATTCAATCCCCACAGTTCTCTAAGTAGCAGATATAGTTGTTGGCCGGTTATCTTAGTTACATATAATCTCCTCCATGGCTGTGCATGAAACGAAAGTTCATGATGTTAACCTTATTGATTTCCGGTCCTAAACAACCCGGAAATGATATAGGCGTCTACTTGGAGCCTTTGATTGATGATTTAAAATCTTTGTGGGTTGGGATTAGAGGAGTGTATGATGCACATAATGGAGAATACTTTACACTCAGAGCTGCATTAATGTGGACAATTAATGATTTCCCGCCTATGGAAACTTATCTGGTTGTGTTGTTAAAGGATATAAAGCTTGTCCAATATGCGGCGATGATACACCTAGTCACAGGTTGAAAAATGGCCACAAAATTTGTTACATTGGGCATAGAAAATGGTTACCAATCAATCATCCATATAGGAGGCAGCGTGCAGCTTTTAATGGGAAACCTGAATATGGCATACCTCCCGAGCCATTAACCGGAGAAGAAGTGCTGCATATGGTTGAAAATGGTGGCAGAGTTTGTTGGAAGAAGAAATCAATATTCTTTGATCTCGAGTATTGGAAATACCTTTCTGTGAGGCATGCCCTAGATGTTATGCACATTGAGAAGAATGTTTGCGATAGTATCATTGGTACATTGCTGGAGATCCCTTGAAAAAATAAAGATGGGATTGCTGCTCGATTAGATTTATTGAACATGGGGTCAAAACTGATTTGCAACCCGAGTATGGAGAAAGACGTACTCGTTTGCCTCCTGGGCCTTGGAATTTGTCAAGAGCAGAGAAGAGAGAGGTTTGCAATTCTTTCTATGGTATGAAGGTCCCTGAAGGTTATTCTTCAAATATTAAAAATCTTGTATCTTTACAAGATTCAAGACTTCTTGGCCTTAAATCACATGATTGTCATACCTTAATGCAACAATTGCTCCCTGTGGCAATTAGTTCTGTTTTGGAGAAGCCTGCAAGGTATGCAATAACTCGTTTGTGCTTCTTCTTCAATGCTATATGTGCAAAGACTGTTGATGTTTCCAAGCTAGATAAGTTGGAAGAAGATGTAGTAGTTACTCTGTGTTTGCTTGAGAAGTACTTTCCCCCTTCATTCTTTGATATCATGGTTCATCTAGTAGTACATCTTGTCAGAGAAGTTCGTATATGTGGGCCAGTATATTTTAGGTGGATGTATCCGTTTGAAAGATATATGAAAGTGCTGAAGGGGTATGTTGAGAATCGTACTCGTCCCGAAGGTTGCATTGCTGAGCGGTATATAGCTGAAGAAGCGGTAGAGTTTTGTACTCAGCATTTATCTGATGTTAATACAGTTGGAGTGCCTTCAAGCCAAAAGATGGGAGTTTCAAAGCCATTATCAGGTTGCACAGTGAGCGTAGTTGATCGGGACCTGTTGAATCAAGCACATCTATATGTCTTGGAGAATACGGAGGAAGTCCTACCTTATATCGAGTACGTATGAGTTTTATTCTTTAAGTTTCCATTTTAAATTATTTCTTATGTTTATCTTATATAATTGGGACCGTAATGCTTGAATTTTTCGTGTCATGTAGGCAACATATGATCCACATCAAGACTGCTTATCCAAAATTTAGAAAGAGAACAAAGTGGCTGCGGGATAAGCACAATAGCACTTTCATTCAATGGCTACGCTTCAAGGTATATGTTGTTGAATAACATATTTCTCTTTTAATTTTCTTCTTATTTCTATGTTAGATTGAATTAAGATTTGATTAATTTGCAGGTTCAAAGTGAACTTGAGGAAGACAATCATGGCGTATCAGAAAATTTAAGGTGGCTAGCAACTGGTCCAAACATGGCAGTGCCATTATATAGGAGCTATCTTATTAAAGGTATTAAATTCAATATCAAGGCACAAGATGATGTGCGGACAACTCAAAATAGTGGAGTTTATTTACTTGCACATACCATGCAAGTTGCTAGTGCCAGGGATAAAAACCCAATTCTCTCAAATATGGGTTTCTATGGGGTCATTCAAGAAATTTGGGACCTTGACTACCAAAAGTTTACAATCCCAGTCTTTAGGTGTGATTGGATAGATAGTTCTGGTCTTGTAGTTGACGAACTTGGATTTACCCTTGTAGATTTGAGTAAAATTGGACATAGGAATGACCAATTTGTTTTGGCTTCTCAAGTCAAACAAATTTTTTTTGTTGACGACCCGATGCATCGTGGTTGGTCGGTAGTGTTATCAATGCCTAATAGAGAATATAATGATGTTATTGGTGATGAAGTCTTAGGTGATGTGATAATTGAGTGTGAGCCATTTACTAGAGGGATGCCAAATGTTGACACATTTGATGAACTGGTGGGTGAGTTAGGTGGTCAAAATATTCGAGGTGGGTGTGAATATATATGGATTGAATGATGCTTATGTAATTGGCAGTGTATGACATTAATTTTGTAATATATTGTAATGTCATTTCTTCACTTTCATTATACAGGTTTTGGCCACAAAACAATCAGTGCAAAAAATATTGGATCCAGATTACATCATTATATTCTGCATAAAAAACGACGTCTGTTCAAATAAAACACGACGTTATGGTTAACCATTTATTCAGCATATTTACCGGCGTCTTAAAGCAACGTAACAATGAAGAACCACGACGCTATTGTGAAGCAATTATCCAGGATATCACGTCGGGGAAGGATTAAGAACCGCCATGTAATTCAAAATAATACGACTCCAATCGCATAATACCGACGTCTAAAAAACGAGATAAATTATCTGAACATTAATTTGGAACCGACGTTGTTTAATACGTGCGTCGTAAATAATGGCGTTGTTTAGAAGTTCAACGTCGTCTACATTAATAAGTGCGTCGTGAGTAATGAATACATATAAATACAACGTCCACTATATAAATGCCACCGGCGTTGTTTCGCATTTCAACGTCAACTACATAAATACATACGTCGTATATAATGACACTGACAACTATTTACACGTCATCTTTTTTAGAAAAATCGAAGTGGAAAATTTATTTCACGACGGTTATTTTTAAATAAGAGGCGTAGTAGATTTCAATAACGTCGTCTTCTCATGTATTTAAAGATGTCATATTTTTTCTTGTCGTGAAAATTATATTTACCGGCGTAGTGTTTTAGTTTTCGTCGTTGTATGTCTATCTTGCGGCCTTGTTTTTTCAATATGTGTCATATTTTTCCTTTTTAACGACGGTGATTTGTTTGAGTTGGTCGTCTATTCTCATCCTCGACAAATTTTTAAAACTTTAGCAGACTAAACACGTCTTTTTTTATTTGTTTTCGACGTTGTTTTATTTAACAACGTCTAATATTTATCGTCGTTGTTTGTTTCTGAAAATAGGACGTATAAATTTTGTAATACGACTCCCATATATTTGTAACCGACGTTGTTTCGTTGTTCAACGTCTACTCTATAAATACATACGTCGTAAATAATGACACTGACAACTATTTCCCCGTCATCTTTTATAGAAAAATCGAAGTGGAAAATTTATTTTACGACGGCTGTTTTTATATAGGCGACGTAGTAGGAATAAATAACGTCGTCTTCTTATGTATTTAAAGACGTCATATTTTTTATTGTCGTGAAAATGATATTTAACGGCGTCTTATTTTAATTTTCGTCGTTGTATGTCTATCTTGCGGCCTTGTTCTGTTAATATGTGTCATATTTTTCCTTTTTAACGACGGTTTGTTTAGAGAGTTGGTCGTCTATTCTCATCCTCGACTGCTTTTTTAGATCTTTTTGCAGTACAAAGACGTCGTTTTGTATTTGTTGATGGCGTTGTATATTTTAACAACGACGGTGATTTAGCGTCGTGGTTTATGAGGGAAAAGATGACGGTGGATTCCACGACCATTGAAAAACCGAATACACGACGGTGGTTTACCGTCGTCTTTTTGCTTTTTTGTAGTAGTGTGATTCTTCACCTTGTAGAAAAGTGCAGTACTACCTCTAGATTGTCCTCTTCTATGTTCTGCTTAGCTCTAGGGTTGGCCAGCCGTTCTTTCCAACATAATACCACCTGCCTTCTATGATGGTTGCCAATGGCCTATCATTTCCAGGTATCTTGATTGGCATTTCTTTCTTCGGCTGCTCAACCACCTTTTTGATCTGTTGGGCAGGTTTTTTTTATAGGTTCTTTGTCTGGCTGTGCCCCTGGATAAAGCTAGAATTGTGGTTTGCTGGCGTGATGCTCTGATTATGTCAAAAACGCTCACTGTGGGTTCTCTTTGCTCATCCAAAGCTATTTCTAGCTCACATTCACATTTGCACCTGCTGCACAGAACTACTCCAGCTGAGATAGTAGCCTTTGGCTTTCGATTCACCTCTTTTGTGACTCTTCTACCCATGTTGGGCGGATTTCCACTATCAGCTTGCATGACGTCTCTAAAAATAACACAACAATTAATGGAGTGATTACGAGAGTTGTGCATTTGCAATATATTTTCCTTTGAGTTCTTTTGGCTTAGGCAACCTGTGAGGCATTTCTATCGCCTTTTGTAGAAGCATCTCATCAAATAAAGAGTCAACTTTGGTTAAATCGAAAGAATAGACCTTGTTCTATGCTAGCTTGTTTGGGACAAACCCGCCTGTAAATGGTGGTGGCTTTTGATCCTTTGGTGGTTTGATCAAAGCCTTGCAGCTAATAGGGTGCTCCAGCTTTGCCATTTCTGCCACTGCTACCTCCATTTCTTCTGAACTCTCTTGACCTTCTTATGATTCCCCCTTACTAAATGGACTGAGGAAGATGGTGTCTTGTAGTATGTGCCTTTGGAAGAATTTCTCTTCTGTTGTTCTCCCTTAAGCAGTTCTTCATACTTGGAAGCTAGATATGTGCCACGGGGTAGAAGCATCTTATCAATGCAAGCTAGATATGGCTTCCTGTAAGTGGGCCTCTCTCTTCTTCTAGCCTCAGGATCGCTCATCTCTCTAATCATTCCTTGTAGTGCCCCTATGTCATCTAGAGCGTTAACAAGAGGTAAGTTTCGTCCATGTTCTGGCTAATTCTGTTCAACCTTTTGTTCAATTATGTATGGTCTGGGTATGACCTCCTCCCTATGTTCTTCTTCTTCTTCGAAATCTAGATGATTTCTCCAGTTTTCTCCTGGCCCATTCCTATCATTGTTGGCAAAATGGTTAATTCCTCCTCTGCCTTTTCTCCTTCTTGCTAGTGGGGGAACTATAAGGCAACACTATTGGCTGTTCAGGCAAATGTGCCACTGGCTGGCCATGTGGAACCTCTGGCCGTGGAACAAGTGAAAGTTCTGGCTGATTTTGGGGAGCCTGAATTGGTGCTGAACCTGCTGGAAGAATTGGAGCTTCCTGTTCTTGGATTACTAGGTCTCTTCCCCTTTGTCCAACTTGGATCTCTGCCTATCCATGCACTCCAACCATCTGTGCAATAAGGGGATTTTCCTGGTATGGCCATGCCAATCCTAGTGGAGGTCCAAAAGGGAGTTCTAGCTGTTGGACTACAACATTTGGATTTGGATTTCTTGCAGCAGCAGCCTCACATCCTTCCTGAACTACCTATTGACCTGCCATTGCATCATGGCTGTCATGTTGTTCAGAGTGTCCTGGCTCATTTGTGCTGCAGCTTCTTGTCGTAGCAGCAAGACCGGGAATGTCTATTCCTAGTATTGCTGTAAGCTGATTTCCTAGCATCAGTCTCTTCTGACTCATGTCCTTCCTCTCGGAAAGCTGGATGATCTCTTTCCATGGCAAAGCGTGGATTCTGGCTAGAACTTCCAATATTCATACACTAAAAGAAGTTTTTAGAGTATGTATTCTGTGAGGTCCCACAGGGAGTGCCAAATTGTTCACCCGTTTAGATTTAGTTCCTGTGATGGTAGGGTAAAATTCTCCATTAACTTGAAAACCATTTGTGGTCAACCAGTCAACTTTCTTTGATGTGCGAGTGTGCCACTGTTAGCAGTTAAAACCCTAACAGACATATGAAAAAGAGATAACTTGCGTCTCAAGTTACTGACTTTAAACAAGTGATTGTGAATTTGGGTGAGGAATATATCCTAAGTAAGTTCTTTTCTTGCCTCAGACTAGTGAGAACTTTACAATTTCTCACAGTAAAAACTAGTGTTCTGGCCAAAATGAATATTGAAAATAAATCGAACTGTTTTTTAAAAAGAACTGCTTATTGCACGATTTAAAACAAAAGGGAACTGCCATGTCTGAAAGAACAACAGAACATTGGGCTTCGATTTTTGCTTGGATTGTTGCACGTGACTCAGGCTAGACTGGATGTATCTGTGCTGGATTCAAATGTCAGCACCTTCAACTGATTAGGTTCAGCTGGAAATCGATACTAATGTTGGGATTGGCAAAGCTTTAATCTATTTTAGCCATGGAGAGGCATGTTGGATGGGCAAAACTGGGATGTCTTCAGTCTGGATTGGATTGGAAGTGGCTGGATTGACAATTGCTAGTCAGGAACTGCACTTCAGCACCTGCTTTGCTTAATTGTGGATCATCTGCGATCTGTTATGATGATTCTCAAACATCAAGGCCTCTTTGTAAATTTGTTGAGGTTTTCATATTACGAAAAACCTGAATTCTACTTGATTGGCTTATGCTGAACCAAATTTGTAACGAGAGGAATCTTGTTACCTTTGTGAACTGCTTCCCTGAATTGAATTGGGGTCAAAGGTCTAAGTTTTGCCTATTTTGTTTAGGAGCTGGATGGATTTTCAAACCAAATGGCTTGATTGTTTCAAAGTCTAAAGGCCCTTTGAGATCGTATGATCTTGTTTGAATTTTGTCAGTATGACTTGAGAGTTTTTGTTTTGATTGAATTTTTGGATGTCTTTAATCCTGTTCACTTCCTCTTATATTTATAGAGAATCTGAATGAGGGCTTATTCCTTAATAACTGAAGGACACATCTGTTGAGAGGATTCATTGTTCCAGTGCAAAAAAAGGGATAATTTCTTAATCTGGCAAAAGAAAAAACTCCCATCAAAAGTTAGTTTTCACGATGATCAGTTTTGATCTTCTGTCAACCAACTCTCTTATCTCTTGTTTATCTCTCATAAGCCCCACTTGCCCTGATGCAAATCCTTCACGAGCATAGGAAAGAAACTTGGCCCTCTTTTCTGGCATTAAATGGTTATGGGGAGTGGTTTTCCGATTAAACCTTCTACCAACTCCCCATCACATCTTCTGCCCTATTGAAATCTTGACTTTAGAGTCACGTGGGCTTTTGTAGAGAGAGAGATCTTTCCAAAATTTACTGACTTGATTTATGAAATTGTGATCAACGGTGATGATCAAATTTTGAGCCTTGGGAGAGATTAGAAGCTGGGCTTAATTTTTAAACCAATTGAAAACTGATTTGTTCAGATTAAATCACCATTAATGGTAATTAATCTTTAATCTGTAAAACTATTTCTTACAATTGGCTTAAGAAGGTCTGGGCCTCTAAACCCATCTGGGCTGACTTCTGATTTTAATAAAATAAAGCCCAAACTCCTATTTTTGACATGAGCCAATAGTTAGTTGGGCTGGCCCGAGGGATTTAGGCCCAAACATATTCTTTACAATCAAATAAGAAAACTTGATTTTATGAGATTTTAGTATGAAGTATATATTGACTTAATGAGCCATCATTTTTAGCCTAAATCGTATTTTGCATTAAACCTTATTTTTCATATTTTGATTTGGTGGCAATTTGATTTTTTAGTATTTTTATTTGAATCCAAATGGGGGGTGTTTCCTTATTTACATCGTAAACTTCAGTAAATGGAGTAATATAAAAATAAATGAAAGTGAAAGGACAAAAATATTTACTTAAATGCTGAAAATGGAATTAAGGTAATCTGTACAACAGCAGTTTGTGGGCAATTTGCAGGGGTTTGCCTGTAATTGTGGATTCTGAGCTTGCAGGGGTCAATTGACCCCTCTTGGTCCTATGTGTATCCACCCCTGACTCCATATATACGTGTCCTAAACAAAAGTGATTTTCCTTTAGGGTACTGATTTTGCCACTCCCTTTTTTTCCACTTACACTACATTTTTTTTAAAATTGAATGTTCTCACTCCTCTTTTGTTTACTTACACTCCCTTTTATCTAATCTAAAAAGTTTTTTTTTTTTTGAAAAAAAAGAGTGTAGGTGGATAAAAGGGGAGTGGGAAAATCACCACCCTTCCTTTATAATGGTACATTGTCAGCTATACATACGCTGTCTAGAATCCTTGAAATATACATTATAATTGTCAGCCAACGAGGCATCATTATATGCAAACAGTAGGCCACAAGAATATATACATAACATACATATATAGACATACGGGTCATTTTCAAGTTGATTAATTCTAGCTGGAAAATCTGACGGACAACAATGTAAAACATCTCTCCTAGGTTTCTAAGCAAGAAGTGCAACAAGATAAAGCAATATAATTAACGAATACCAGCTATCCTTTGTTTTTGTATCCTCAACATCGAAACTGCAAGGGATTAGCTGTACCTGCTCATGCAATAGAATTTTATGAGAATATTATCTTTTTCTTTTCAATTTCTTAGCTGCTTATCGTCGAGGTTTTCAAGTTCCTAGCTGCTTTGAGTCTTTATGCCATAAATGATGGCTTCTCAATCATCAGTAGTAATATTCATGATGATGAAATATTACCTTCTTGCCATTCTTCTTCTGTGTATGCTGCACATGAGATGCTCTACAGCCCAAGTAGCTGGATATATTGGAAAGGAGAAGGATGCTCTCGTTGCCCTCAAGAACAGTTTCAACTATTCGTACCTAAACACTAACTGGACGGGCCCTCCTTGCTTCAAAAGTGAGCCCTCAACTTGGTACGGGATTCAATGTACTGGTTTCAATGACATTGGCCACGTGACTGGAATTGTGTTGAAAAATATGCCGCTGAACAGAAGCATCGACATCTTCGCTTTCACCGACTTGGCTGAGTTGTCTGCCCTAACCTTGAAGAACAACTCTCTGTGGGGAAACATGATGGATTTTTCCCTCAATCCGAAGCTGACGCATATCGATCTTTCGGGCAACATGTTCTGTGGGCAAATTTCACCGTCGCTTTTGAGCCTTGGGACATTGGAGTCGTTGCAGCTTCAGGATAATGGATTCAGCGGTCCAATTCCTTGGTTGAACCAGTTCACCTTAAAAATATTCAATGTCTCAAACAACAATGTCAATGGATCGATTCCGATGACTCAAGCTCTCCAGGCATTTGGCTACGATTCGTATTCTGGCAACCCAGGGTTGTGCGGCAAGCCTTCTCCCATTGCTTGCAACTCTTCTAGCCTTGATGACAACCCAAGCACAACTGATTCAGTTGATAAAACTCCCAAGTATAGGAATAAGTTCAGTTTGTACTTGTTTCTTTTGGATGTTGCTGGTCTTGTTGTTCTTGTTTTGCTTTTCATTCTATATTTCAAGAAATCGCATAAGCTGAAGAAGATGTTGAAGGAATTTGGGAAAACTAAATCATCAGCATCAATGATCAATAATAATAATAATATTGATCAGGAGGAAAAAAATGATGCTGGCGACGATAAAACGAAGACAGAAGGTCACCGGGATCCGATAACGAGACCTAAGGCTGTAGCACAAGAACATCAGACTAAGAGAGGTAAGCTGGTGTTCGTTCGCCCCCAACATAATGGTAAGGGGTCTGTTGGGAATCAAATGACAGATCATCAAATATTTGAGATGGAAGATCTGCTAAAAGCCTCTGCCGTAGGGTTGGGTACGGGACTTTTTGGAAATAGCTATAAAGCAGAGATCACCATGACCAATAACGCCGTGGCGGGGGGCAGGCAAGTTAAGCAAGCCGTGGTTGTTAAGCGGCTGAGGGATCTGAAGCCACTAGTTAACGAGGAATTTACAAAGCCGTTGCAGCTGATTGCCAATCTGAAGCACCCCAATTTGCTGCCTCTTCTTGCTTACTACTTGTCCAAGGATGAGAAGTTGCTGCTGTATAAATACGTTCCCAACGGAAATTTGTTTAACCGAATGTTTGGTATGTATCTCTGATCTGAGTGGGTTGGAATTAATTTATCAATTAATGTGATATATATTTACACTTTGCTTAATTACTATAATATTTACTACTTACAAAAGGTGGATTAGACCAGTTGGCCAAAACAGTGCACCCACTTCCTTGCACTCCAGTTTACCTCTCTGTACATTAGAGTAGTTTTGAATATGCCTTGCTTAGGAATTGTTATTAATTTATCTATATGCAGGAGAAAGAGGCCCGGATCGCATCCCATTTCGATGGAGCTCAAGGCTATCAGTTGCTCGAGGCGTTGCCCACGCACTGGAGTATCTCCACCTCAAAGCGACATCGTCAGCTCAAAGCAGCAGCAGCAGCACTGCACCTCATGGAAACCTAAAGTCATCAAACGTTCTGCTTGACGAGAACGATAGGGTTCTTGTTTCTGATTATGGCTTCACTTCGCTGGTTGCACTTCCAATTGCAGCTCAGCGTATGGTGTCGTACAAATCACCTGAGTACCAACAGACCAAGAAAGTTTCAAAGGAGTCTGACGTTTGGAGCTACGGAAGCCTTGTTTTGGAGCTCTTGACGGGAAAAATCTCAGATTGCACAGCCCCACCAGGTGTGAATGGCATAAATCTCTGCAGTTGGGTTCACCGAGCAGTTAGGGAGGAATGGACGGCTGAAATATTTGATATGGAATTAACACTAGTGCGCAGAACAGCCTCAAGTGGGATGCTTAGACTGCTAAAAATTGCAATGCGTTGCTGTGATCCGTCGCCGGAGAAGCGACCGAAAATGAAGGAAGTGGTGAGAGAGGTAGAAAGTATAAGACTTCCTCAATCAGACGTAGATGAGGATGAAGACTTGTCATTGGATCCGTCCTTAACCGATGATTCCCTGTCATGGACTGCCCCCCCTGCAAGAGTTAGCCAATAGCTTGGGACATTGCTACAATGTTGCAACATTCCGCAATTAAACCAATGTTTTGTTTATTGTATCATAGTTTTTCAAATCTGGACAAAAATTAAGGCTTATTTTTTTAGGGAGCTGATTTTCCCACTCTCTTTTTCTCCACTTACACTCCCTTTCATATTTTAGTACTTTTTAATCAACTTTGTTGTTTCTCTTTCCTATTATACCCTTATATTGAATTAAGGTTAACTAAAATTAAGAAAAGTTAACAAAAAATAAAACAAAAAACAATTAAAAAGAAAAGAAAAGAAGTCACAGCTTCTTTTCTTCTTAATCGTGTCCTTCCCACTTCTCCTACCTAAAGCTACTCTTAGATAAATTCATGGAATAGCACGAAAAGCATTCAATCATTCTCCAATAATAACATTCATTCAATGAATACTCCAGTTTTTTGGTACTACTTTTTTTGGTAGCATGCCAATAATAGTACGAAAAGTTTGTGCTAAATAGTTTTTTTTTTTTTTTTTAAGAACAAAGAATTGTATTTACACTTCAAATTTGGAGTGCCAATAATAGTACCCTTTAGAATGCCAATAATAGTACGAAAAGCATGTCAAAGCATTAATCGTTAAAAAGACGTGCATTTTCCATTTTTGTCAATGAAGTGCTGTAGGGTAAGAAAATTCATACCATTTTTTCCTCATGGAATGTGTTTTTATCACAATGTGTAGAATGATTTTCTATACATGTCTTGAAATTTGGATGGATTTTACATTGGCTAGCAATCTTTATCAGACAATAAATATCTTTTTGAGGTAACTTTTCCAAGTAATGTAAAATCATGAGAGAGAAATGAAGGAGAAGGAAATCGATCATCTTCTGCTTGCACTACTACACCTTGGATAAGAATTCTCCATCCAAGTATTATGACCATTTGTATTCTCCATTGATTTTCCTCCATGTTGGTCTTTTGAACTTTTTTTGTTTTTTTGTTTCAATGTTAAATATATATACAATAAGACTTTTGGTATGTACCCTTTTGCATACTTCAATCGCTTAGCAAAGTTTTAAAAAAATAAATAAATCAAAAGTTAAAAATATATATATGTACTCTCACAACTTCACAAGCAAAGTTTTAAATATATATATATATATAGAGCTTCGATTGAGGGACATCTTTGTAGAGCCCACTCTGCATTGTATTTCACTAATCCAAACCTTCTATTTTGTAGATATTCATTCAAAGATCATCTCTACAAAAATCACTTGAATCCAATATCATTTGACCATTCAATTATATTATTGAATTTAAGTATTTTCTTGAAGCACCGTGTTCATTGATTTTGTTAGTCTCAATTAGAGGCTTTAATGTTTTTCAATTTGTCTGATTTTTGGCAAGGATGATCTATGAATAAAGACTTGAAAAATAGAAGGTTTAGATCATTGAAAAAAAATTCGTAAGGTATCCTAAAGGGTGTCCCTAAAATAAAATTTTTCCCTCAAATATGCTTATTTGAGGGACACCCTTGTAGGGTCTACTTTGTATTGTATTTCACTAATCCAGACTGTCTATATTGTAGATATTCATTCAAAAATCATCTTTACAAAAAATCACTTTAATCTAATACCATTTAACCACTCAATTGAATTATTGAAATTTTAACACTTTCTTAAAGCACCATATTCATTGATTTTGTATGACACAATTGGATGTTAAAACGATTTCCGATTTGTCAAATGTTTTTCAAGGATGATGTATAAATGTTGACTTAAAAAATAGATGGTTTGGATCATTGGAAAAAAAATTGTAGGGTACCCTAAAGGGCGTCCCTCAAATAAGCATATTTGAATGAATATCTAAGTCTCAAATAATTTTATTTGAGGGACGCCCTTTAGGGTACCCTACAATTTTTTTTTCCAATGATCCAAACCATCTATTTTTTAAGTCAATATTTATACATCATCCTTGAAAAATATTTGACAAATCGGAAATCGTTTTAACATCCAATTGTGTCCTACAAAATCAATGAACATGGTACTTCAAGAAAGTACTAAAATTTCAGTAACTCAATTGAATGGTCAAATGATGTCAGATTCAAGTAATTTTTTGTGGAGATGATATTTGAATGAGTATCTACAAAATAGACGGTTTGGATTAGTGAAATACAATCTGAAGTGGGGCCTACAAGGGGTGTCCCTCAATGGAAGCTCTTTGTATATATATATTTAACTTTGCTTATGAAATATTCTCTAAAGAGAGTTTGAATGGTGAAAAGTGTTTTTACTTCTTTTTTTTTTTATTGGTACGACTACGAAGTTGATAAATAAGTAAATCTTTGGTTAAAGGGAAACCATAATTTCCTTATTTTTTAATTTTTATTAATATTATAAGTTTTTATGACTTTTGATTAACCATAACAAATGTTTTTCAACAACAAGGTTTCTTGTTATAAATAAAATGAAGAAAATAGAAGAAATTCTAAATGCAAACTTTTTCTTAAAACAAAATTATTATTTAAATATATATTATAAATTAATAAAATTAATAAAAAAATTATTTTTTATACAAGCAATATTGAGGAGAGAGAAATCACTTGAGTTACAAGTCCATTGCTCTTATTAATTTTATATTTAAATTATATATAGAAAAGTTATAAGAGATAGGACCATTTACTTAATAATTAGAGTTTGACCTATGGAATGGACTTTGGACTAACTTGCCTTTATTTAAATAATCAAATACTGGGCCTTCAGCCTATTGGACTCAACTGACTAAAATAATTATTTTATAATTATTTTTAATTCATATAATTATTTTATTTTGAATTTCAAATTTCAAACAAAGAGTCAAAAAGAAAAGAGATATTTAGTCTTATATCCATTCTTAGCACTAATAATATAGATAAATCCTACACCATTTAATTTCTATAAACAAACCCAAAAAATAACAGCTGACCATATTGAATTTAATTTTTATTATTAAATTACTCTGATACCCTATTGAGTGTTTTGGGCTTTTTTATGAGGTTTTGGGGTTGAGTTTGTTTTAAGAAATCAATGACAGTTTTGTAATTTAAAAGAAGTTAAAAGCTTTTTTGTTATGTTATAAATAGTCTTTGAATGTGTTTCTAAAGTCCTTTTCATACAGGTTTTTTATATAATTTGTGCTCCTATATTGAGTATAATAGTGAATCTCCCAAAAGAAAAACTCTAACAGAGAAAAGCTTTAGCTGCCACCCTCCTTGGGGTCAGTGGCCTTCACTCCTCTCTTCTCCTTCCTTCCCCTCCCCTCCCCACCTTTGCTCCCTGTTCATCCACTCAAGGTCCTCTGTTTTTGCTAAGTTTGGTGCTTGCTTGACTATCTTGGTGACGAAACGGTAGAAGATTAGCTCTTATTTACGTAATGTGTATTTCATTTTATTATTTTTTATTTTTTAGTAAAAATCAACTCATTTTCAGTTTGTTGTGTGTTTGTAGTCTCTACTTGTATTTTCTACTTGTGAATGTTAAAATGTTGTATTTGCAGTTGTAATTTTGTGCACTGAGGTATATATTTGATTTTTTTAAAGGCTTTTTTGCCAAAATTTCTTAGGCCATGTATGCCTATGAATGGATGTACACCTTGTGGGTTTGCCGTTGCTAGTGGACTCCTCCGTATTATTTGGATTAACCCTTTGTGGTTACTATGTTTCCATATTTGTACTAACCTTATATGGTTATTTGTATTTGTATTGATCCTTATAACCGATCTTTAGGCATGAATTATGAATGCAATCTATCATCTTTCTATCATAATTTCAAGTGCATTATAGGCATTTATCTGTAGAACCACAAGTACATAAGTGGGGGCAAAGTATTGTCTAAAGGACATAGCAAATCTATTGGCCTCTATTAACTCTACATGTCAGTATATCTCTGTATTAATTTACTACAATTTTAATTTCTTTATTTCCTATAATTACTGATTTATAGTGGGAGCTTTAGTAATATACCCAAAACAGGACCTGAAATTATTATTAAAAAAACCCTATATGGAATACACTTTAGAAACATACCCAAAAACCATTTACTACCTAAAAAATGAGTGTTGAAGTTCCTATAAATTACATCTCTGTCATTGATTAACTTAAAACAAGCTCAATACAAAAAACTCATAAAAACCCAAAATAAGCCTAGCAAGCCCCGCCCATATTTGACCAAAAAATGCCTAGATTTGACCCCCCAAAAAAAGCCCATATTTGACCAAAGTACATTGTTCATACAGAGTCATAAAAATACATTTTTAATACCATGTCATAAAAAAACATTGTTAATATCATGTCGTAAAAAAACATTGTTAATATCATTTCATACAAAAAACTCAAAAAAGACTAGCAAGACATCTGATATCCTTAACTACCTCCAATTGTTACAGTTTAATTAGAAACAATCACAAAGGCAAAAGGAAAAACCTCTACAAGAAAAAAAAGTACACTGTTAATACTATATCATATAACTATCTTCCTAGTTAAAATCACATTATGCATATCATAAATTTCAAGTGCACAGCTATATGTAGAGCAAAATATAGAGCATGCTTTGTTACTGAAAATCTATTAACACTATGTCATAGAAGTACATTGTTTATACTTTGTCATAGAAATCAACTCAGTTGCAGGGTACGTATGAACAGTATAACAACTGTTCATACCACTTAATGGAAACTAAATAAAAGTGTACAAGTACAGAAACCCCATGTTCGTAAACCAACAACCTTGAAAAACATAATGGACAACGCAACCCTTTGGAACAAACCTAGAAACTCAGAGCAAAAACCCCATGTTCATAAACCAGCAACCACTACTACAAAAAGTGAAAAAGACGACCAGAAAACAACGACGGTCTAAGTGAAAATCGTCGTGGTTTTTAAAAAGACGACGGTTCTAAGAACACCATCGGGTAATACCACCTTAGACAACTAAAAAATGGAGATTCAAATGGCTGTTCAAAAACAACGACGTACCTAATTAAACAACCGATGTCTATTTGAAACAGATTTCCGCAGTGTAAAATCAAAGCCAACAAAGAACGGCAGAAGTTATGAATCAACCGACGTAGAAAGTAAAGACGACGATTTCAATAAAAGCCGCCGTTTTTACTCATAAAATAACACGACGAGGTTTTCGTATAAGACGCCGTATAATTACAAACAAATCCACGGCTTTAAAATACAAAATATCGCCGTATTAAATTAATGTACAACGACGAAAAATATAAATATATCGACGTCATTCTCGTATAGTTCTACGACGTTATCTTTAAATCGTACTATAAAATTTAACGTCGTATTTATTCATTTTATACGTCGTACCTTTAATTTAAACCGTCGCCTTAATAAGAATTTTTGTTAACAATTTTTTTCTTTGATTTTCTTATCCTACGTCGGTAGATCTACTTAATGACAAGAATTGAAATAACCACGACGGTTTATATAGAAAACCGCCGACATAATCAGATTTTTCTGAGATCCCAAGGGTTACGAAATCTTACCAGATGGAACTCTGTTCCACATCATAATCTTAACAGATGACACAGATTTGCAATCAGAGAGACAATTTTTTGGAAGTTGATGATGTGTGTGCTTTTGTGTATCTACAAATATTATACCTAACGTCGTTGCAAATTTGCAATCAGAGAGACAATTTTCAACGACGGTTATATTATACCTAACGACGTTTAAAAAACAAATCAACGTCGCTCAACAAATATATTACGTCGTCTTAGTCTTACTTAAGACGACGAAAAACGACGACAGTAATACAAAAACAGTCGTTGTTTTTATATTCTTATTTTATTTAAATCTGTCATCCAAAAAAGAAACTTTACATATTCCAGAACATTAATTTCCTTCATTTTAAATTTCCTCCGGAAAAAAAAACTCTATTTATAACGCACTGTAATTGAAAAATAAACTGAAAGGTCACGGGAAAAAAAATTCTATTCATAATTTAAAAATTCAAATCCACGTCGGTTATATTAAACCTAACGACGTTAAATGAAAAGATTCCACGTCGCAAAACAAATATTGCGTCGTGTTAGTTAAAAACGACGGCATAACAAAAAACCGTCGTTGTTTCAAACTGAATTAATTTAAAATTTCTTCGGGAAAGCAAAATCTATTTATAATTTCCTCGGGTTAGTAATATTGCGTCGTGTTAGTTTACAAATTCTAGAACATTAATTTCCCTCATTTTAAATTTCCTCGGGAAAGAAAAATCTATTTATCACGCTTTGTAATTGAAAACTAAAACTGAAAGAATTCGGAAAAAAAAAAACTCTATTTATAATTTAAAAAGAAAATCCACGTCGGTTGTATTACACTTAACGACGTTTAACAAAATAATCTACGTCGGTAATTATAAATCTACCGCCATCTTACCTTAATATAGACGACGAAAAAAGACGACGGTATAACAGAAAACCGTCGTTGTTTCAGTTTCTTTAACAGTTTGGTCCTTTATCTTTCTGCAGGACTTGTATAGTTCAAAGCATTGACAATGTCTTCATCATATCTCCCAGCAACTACTGATTCGATTGCTCATGCTTTAGAGGCCATCTGAAGCCATTTCTATTCTTTATCGCATTCTTGAAACCCATCTTCTTCTTCTGAAGCTCTACGGATAAAGGAAGAGGCTATCACAAATCTGACGGATCTTCTTAGCCAAGAAAATCAAGCAGAGGACCAGGCACATCTGATCTTCAGATTTCCCTGAGAAGCGAACTTTCCTTCGACAGCGAGTGGAGGCCAGGCTTGCATCTCTTTTGATGGAAAGCAAGGAGTATTCAGAAGCACTAAGTGTCCTATCAGGCTTGATCAAGGAAGTGAGAAGGCTAGTTGACAAGCTTCTTCTTGTGGACATAGATTTGATGCGAGTAAGCTCAATTTCTCTTTGAGAAAGACATCCAAATTATTGTCTTTGAGATGTGAGAGACAGTGTCTCTGAGAGAGGAAGAACTTGGAACCCTAAATGTAAACCGAAAATGAATGAAAGCGACAAATTTATAGAATAAATTTTTAAAACCAACGGCGGTCCTTACAAAAAAACCGCCGTTTAAATTGTAAAATCAACGTCGGTATGACCGACGTATATTACAGAAATCCACGTCGGTACATTAATAAAAACGACGTGTTAAATAATCTACCATGACGCGAGTTATTACTTATGTACTTTAATTTTTGAGTTTACTACGACGGTACCTACAACACTACTGTCGTATTTATTTACCACGTCCGAAGTTAAATGTACCGTCGTATTTTTTAATTTATACGTCGTAGTTATATGTAACCGCCGTATTATTTTTTTGAAATGGTTTTATATGTAAGCAACTTTTCGTCTACCTGACTTACACATGCACTGTTGCCAAACCGATTAAAAATTTCAATCTCCCAGAGAAAACTTTTCGTCTTTTTTCCTTGTCAGAGCACTGTCAGAGTATCTCATCGTCTTCCTCTCGTCTTCTTCGTCGTCTCTGAACTTAAAGATCGATCGTCTTCCTCTTGCTTTCATTGCACGCAAAAAGGTAAGCTTTCATTTTCACTATTTTGGTTACTGTTTTGCATGCTCATACGTTTTTTGTTTGAAAAATCTTTTTACCTTTTTTCTGGCCAAAATCATTTTACTTCTTTCCAAGTTTGATAAAATATACAGACAAAGAGGGAAAGTTTCCAACTTTGAAGACAACTACCTCAACTAAATAAGACGACGGTAGCTTCTTATTTACGTGGTTAAATATGTAGACCACGACGGTTCGTCAGTCGTTCTAGCGTCGTCTGAAAATTGACAAAGTTGTTTTTAAAATTATAGTCTTTTTTTTATTTGCTTGTTTAATTGCAGGTTTGATTTCTCTGAACAATGGTTTTTGTTTTTCCCTAATTTGATAAAATATAAAGAAAAAGAAAGTAGGGTTGGTATCTAATATAGACGACAGTATCTTATTGTTTTACGTCGTGTGAATGTTAATACCACGACGTCATATTAAAATACCGTCGTCTATATAAGATTCCAAAACTTTCTTTCTTGGCCTTGTATTTTATCAAATTAGAAAACAAAAACCATGGTTCAGAAAAATCAAATCTGCAATCAAACATTCACAGAGAAAGAAAGAAGGGTTTTGGATCCTTATATAGACGACGGTATATTACTATTGACGTCGTGTGAACATCAATACCACGACGTTATATAAATATTTCGTCGTTTATAGTTAATTATCACGTCGTCCGGTAAATATCGACGTAATAAGTTATTATTACGTCTTATTTTATATTATTTCGTCGTTGTTTAATTACCTTGGTTTTAAACATTTATTACGTCTGAGATTATTTCATTGCGTCGTTTAAAATCATATCATACGTCGTATTTTATTAATAACCGTCGTTTGTGTTCTTAATCTTTTCCTGAAATATTTTCACTTGCAGTTTTGTCTGTAAAAATGGTTTCTCAACACCAAAGTAAGGACTCTGGCTCCAAGAAAAATGGAGGTAAGGAGCTTGGAATGGTAACTCCTCAAGAGAAGTCTTCGAAGAAGATGAAGTCTTCGAAGAAGATGAAGTTTGCTTCATCATCTGCTGAGACAGAACCAACCAGCACGACAACAATCTCTGATGATTCAAAGTCTGGTCGAGGTATGAGCACAATGCCTCGTGTTGTGAAGAGAAAACTTCAGAAACTCAGGCCAATTGTTGAGTACAATAAAAGGGGGAAAGGAATTGGCCAAGCACATAGTGAGATGCAGTCCTACATTGGTGTGTTGGCACGCTCCAGAGTTCCACTTGTGGACATGAAATGGGCTCAAATCCCCAAGGATATAAAGGAGCAGATTTGGGAAGCAGTTGACATTGCTTTTGTGGTAGGTCAAGGGGGCAAGAACTCTGTGTTAGCTTCTGCTGCCAAGAAATGGAAGGATTTCAAGTCTACACTAACGAGGCATTATATCCTTCCATACACCAATGACAGGGAGAGATTAAGCCAACCCCCTGAAACATATAAATTCATAGAGAAAGCACAATGGGATGCCTTTGTAGCTTCAAGGTTATCCAAAGATTTTGAGTCTGTGCATTCTCAACATGCACAGATTAGGGAGAAACTTGAGTACAATCATCGATTGTCTCGAAAAGGATATGCTGGTTTGGAGGATCAATTGGAGGAAACCATGCCTGGGGTAGAAATTGATCGATCTACCTTATGGAAGAGAGCTAGACAGGACAAACATGGTAACATCCCGGATCCAAAGGTGGCAGAGAAAGCAAAATTAATTGTAAGCCTACTCACTCTGTTTTAAATTTTTATTAAACTGTGAATAATTCTTATTACGTCTTATGTTATATTTTGCGTCGTGTGAATGATATTACCACGTCGAAACTTTTTAAAAAACGTCGTTAAAGGTCTAAATCAGGAATCACTACTCTGTTTTCTGTAATTATAGCATAAGATGTCGGTGGTTCATTTTCGCGTCGTTTGTATTAAATTACTACGTCGAAATGTTTTAAACAAGGTCGTTAAAGGTGTGAATATTGAATCATCCCTCTGTTATCTGTAAATAAAGCATAAGACGTCGGTGGTTTATTCATTTCGTCGTTTTAAAAAACTAACCACGTCGGTATAACTACCGTCGTGATAAATTATAATAACGTCGATTTATATGTTATTGCGTCGTGTGAAATTATATAATACGTCGTTTGTATATAAATAACCGTCGTGTTTTTTTGTTCTTACTTTTTTATATATCTTTGTTTTAGGATGAATTGCAAAAACAAGTCTCGGAAGGCAAAGTCAGTGTATATGGCAGCAATGATGTGCTGACCATGGCTTTGGGCCCCGAGCATCCAGGCAGAGTGAGAGGTGTAGGTGCTGGGATTTCCCCAAGGCAATATTTCAATTTACCCAAACCACAGAGGATGAGCTTTGACGACCGTTTAAAGGACAGTTTAAGAGTTCTCCTTCAAGAAGAGAATAAAAAGATGGAAGCTAAGGCAAGGGAAGAGGCTTTAAGGATGGAGGCTAGAACCAAACAATTGGTAGAGGCTGAGAGGGAGCATTTCCTGAGTCAGCTTTCCCAATTAATTCCCAATTTTGATCCAAGCATGCTTAAACCAAGAATTAGCCAAAGTCCCAAAAATCCAATGTCTGACAAAGTAAGCTGCTCTGGAGGTGATGTGAGATCCCTACATTTTGAGGATGATACTGCCAAAAATGGGAAACATCAGGAAGAAAAGGTAACATATCTGAACTTTGAATTCTCTGTTTTTTTAAAAACTATTAGACGTCGTTATTATTAATAAAACCGTCGTTTGAAATACATACCACGACGATTTTAAAAATAAACCGTCGTTTGTATTTCAATACCCCGTCGTATTTAGTTTACTTGTTTTACACGCCATTAAACGTCGTTATTTTTAAAACTTTGTGGTTTTTAGACGACGGTGTTAGTCATTCCCGACGTAATATATAAATCCCACGACGTTTACTATTTACCATCGTTTAATAATTTAAGACGTCCATAATTCTTACATATTGTCTTGTGTTTTGTCTTACCACGACGTTTGAATTTAATTTTTTTACTTTCTCTACATTCTTTATTACTTAAAACAGAAAAATGAAGGAAATCAAGATGAAGAGAAGAATGAAGAAAAAAAAGATGAAGAGAAGGAAGAAGAAAAAAAAGATGAAGAGAAGAAAGAAGAAAAACAAGATGAAAAGGAGAAAGAAGATGAAGAAAAGCATGACGACCAGGTATGTTCACATAACTTTGCCTTTTTTATTTGTTTTTCAAAATTTCAGACGTCGATATTTTTCTTTAAACCGTCGTTTGTTTACAACTTAGACGGCGGAATTTTTTTCTAAGACGTAATAAATTATTCACCACGACGGTTTTTTCACCGTCGTTTAAATTCTTTTCAGACGACGTTTTATTCCTTAAACCGTCGTTTTTATTGAATTACCACGTCATTTTTTTATTTCTTTAAACAGGTTATTAAAGTTGTTGATTATTCAAATATGGAGGCGCCATCTTCTTTAAAATCCCTTTGTCGTTATGTGGAAACGACACTCGTGCCTCAGGATAAGACCCTGAACTTTACAATTGATAAGGAGGTGTTTGGTCTAGAACGCGATACCTTCGTCCTGCCTGAAGATATTACACAATTTGCAGGCATGGAAGAAATAGGAGCTACTGTGGTTGCTGTATATATGAGGTTTGTCATTCTAAAATAATACGTCGTTGGTTTATTTATTGCGTCGTCTTAACTAACTAACCACGTCGTTAGTATGTACCGTCGTGATAAATATATTATAACGTCCTTGTCTATTTCAGTACGTCGTGTGAAATTTTATAATACGTCGTTTTGTTATACATAACCGTCGTGTGTTTTTTTTGTGCTGACTTGTTTATATTATTTTATATATTTAGGTACTTACATGATCTTTTGAAACAAGCAAATATGTGCAGCATGGTTGGCTTTATCGACCCTGCTACAGTTAGTGCCAACTCTGGGACAATAGCTGACAGATCACGATTGGTAGCAGCTCGACTTCAGAAGACTGATGGTGAACAGATTTTCATGATGCCTTACAATCCAGGGTTAGTCTCCTTAACAGGATTTTGTTTTTATGATTTTCAATAAATGACAGCGTATAAACTAACCACGTCGGTGTTTTATTTTATTGAGTCGTTTGAAACTACTAACCACGTCGGTAGTTATTTATCGTCGTGATAAATATATAATGTCGTCGATTGCTACTTTATTTCGTCGTGTGAAATA
>NW_023010008.1:99650-156295 GCF_902201215.1 Prunus dulcis | reverse complement strand
CCTGGGACCTCTCGAACTGCTCGCCGGCGTGCTGGTGTGCCCTTCTCTCCTCGTCACTGGGTCCAAGGTTTGGGCCTTGATTCAAGTTGATCTGCCTGAGTAGCTGGCCGATCAGGTTGTTCTGATCATCGACCTTCTGTGTGAGCTGATCGACCCGTGAGTTGAGGTCCACCTGACTGCGCGGGTCAAGTAGAGTGTTGTGCATCGGGCCCAACGGCATATGGGCTAGGGCTCCATTAGAGGCGTACACAGGTGCATATGCCGAGTGTGATCGCAGAGGAGGGAGAGAATGGATCTGCTCCAAGACTGGGACGACGTCGGAGTAGCCATGGGGCTGTGCAGCAAATCCAGTAGTTGAGTGGTGTGGCTGCTGCTGTGCTCCGACGGCAGGACAGCGAGGCAGAGCAGCTCCGGTAATCGGCGCTGGCAACTGCAAGGCTGTGGAGGTCCCAGGGTCATGTGGCGGCTGTTCTGCAATTCCGGCAGCTGAAGGAGGCTGCAAAGCACTAGAGGATGACTGCAAGGCGTTGGCAGCCACGATTCCGTGCGGTTGCATTGAGGTTTCCACCACGAAACCATGAGATGGGCCCATCGTGGTGGCGTTACTTTTCGTACGTCTTGTATCAACCATGGTTGTTTGAAAAAATGTGTGAAAGATGGATTTGGAGCACGCTTTGAATATATCTCGCGCTCTCAATGAAAGCACCAATTTGTGGGAGTAAATTTCCCCCAAAAGAATATTCGCCAAAAGATTCCTTCGTCTTCTCCGCCTCTCTTTCTCCCTGCAAAACAGATCGGAGTAAAAAGACCACACCCGGGGGGTGTTGGCCAAAGGACCTCCGATGCCTAAGTTAGGTAGGGTAATTCAAGGAAAACCGGGTGGCCGGAGCCGTGTGTGGTGGCCGGAGCCTTGTGTGTGAGAGAGAAAGAGAGGGGGTGGCTAGGGTTTTTGAGAAATAATTTATGCAGAGTTTTAGTAGGAATTTAGGCGTACCTCAACCATTGTGTGTGGCTATGCTTTTATAGAGGTCTCGGAGGCTAGGGTTTCAGAGGAATAATTCCGTAGATGGAAGGGAATTATTCCTCCCCTTTTTGGAATTGATTTGATTAATTAGGGATTTGATTAATTAGGGTAAATCAAATCCCTAATTGTGGTAGGTATCAATCAATCATGATTCAATTTAGGCAATTCCTCATTTAATTGGGGATCGTGGTAATTAACCAAATCAAATCTCAACCTAATTAGGTAACGTTCAATTTAATTGGATAATTCCCAATTAAATTGAGTAACTCCTAATTAGATTGATTGATTCCCAATTTGGTCAAATAATCCCCAAATGGTAGGAATTATTTGACCTAGGGTTTGATTTAATTAGGTTCCCACAATGATATTACTATCACTGTAACAAATTGAGTCCCATAATTTGTATGGTTGGACTTCCCCCTTTTTTTTTAACATATACATATGAATACATTTATAGCTAAAACTACACAAAAGAAATTCGTAAATTGTTATCTATAGTCTTGTATAGTATAACCATGCGTGGTTGATGCTCTCGTGACGAATGACATGAAATGATGTATATTGAACGAATGAATGAAGTTACTGCACTTCTTAATGCTGAGACTACAGCGGCTGAAGCTTAGGTGTATTCAAGTACAGTACCAGTGTGATTGAATCCACACGATACTTGTAGTGCTTTCACATTCTTCCCAAAAGTAACCTTTGTAGGTCTTATGTAGTCAACATCAGTTCCATGACCCTATCAATCAAAGGAAATCAAATAAGAGTTTAATTCAAAGAACAATATCATACCAAAGTCCAGCAAAAAGTTATAATAGAGGAGAGCTAGAAGCAAACCAATTGTCCTCCAGAAGAATGTCCGTCTACAGAAAATGTTCCATGGGAACCTCCCCAACCCCATGTGAAAATATTGCCTTCTGTTAACAAACACAAACTTACGTAATTAACTCCAGCTGCCTTAAAATAGGGGAGAGGGAGAGAGAGAGACTACAGCACCAAGTCATGATAAAACCACATCATAATAGTACTAAAAACTGGACAACAATATAGATTGTGACATCGATAGTGTTTTTTCAAAATGCTATGAAAAAAAATAGGAGGAAGTAGCATGGAAGCACAATAGGATTGGGCTACGTTTTCGCTTTTATGATAATGTTCAATAAGAAATTAACCTGTCACACAGTACAGCCCTAAAGAGAAAATAATTAACTTTGCATGCATGTAAGGTGGTACCACCGTTTTGTCACTATATATAGATGATATCGTGGTGAGTAGTAGGAATGATAAAATTGCCATTGTAAAAATTAAAATATATCTGGATGAATACTTTCAGTCAGTAGAGATGAGTTTTGGAAATAGAAATAGCAAGGTTCCAAAAAGGTCCTATTCCCCACTTATTTAATAGTTTGCAGGTTGCAGGGTGGGCTATAACAACATGTTTCTCTGTCCCCCTCTATCTGTCTGTCCACGTGCAGGATGGGGGCTGCACATGAGGGACGGTGTAAGCTTGATACACAATGTTGGCTCATTCCCGAACAGCTTAAGCTTTTGAAGCCAGTAGTTGTTGAACATGTGTGACGCAAAGTCAGTTTTGAGGGGGTCCAGTTGAAGTCGAACGAAAGACATCTCAAAGCCATGAATTTTATGTGGCTGCTGTCAGTTAGTAGTAGGAAATTGGGCCAGGGTTAGATTTTGGCAAGACAGTTGGGCTGAGGTGAGGATAATCCGTTGAAGAACTTGTTTCCCAAACTTTATAATCTGTCTAGTTATCACAATAAATTCATTCATAGCTTTGTTGATCTTTCTCTTTAGCCCTTTGGGACTTTGGGTTCAGGAGGAATTTAAATCATGAGCGGTGGGGGGAGAACTGCCTCAATGTTGCTGATACTGGAAAATGCTTGTTTACATCCTATGAGGGGTGCTGCAAGAGGGTGGAGAATAGAATCTTCCGAGAAGCTTTTTGAGCAAATTTTTTAATGGATTTTGTTAGTGATAATTTAGATTTTCCAGTTTTTATACCATTTGGTCTGATTTGGAAATATTTTATCGGATTGTGGCTCGTTAAAATGTGACATGTTAAAGGATAAGAAAGAATGTTTTCTTTCTCCTCGATGGTGGATGATGTATAAGGAGAGGCTGGGGGTAGTCTGGTTGAAGCTGTTTAGGGAGGTTCACTTGTGTTGGATAATTCTAGTGGGCAGTTTTTCTTTGTTATGTGAAAGGCATAAGTTGTTAAAAGGGCTGGTAAGAAGGTTAAAGTTCTTTCAGGCATGGTAGCCATGATTTCAGTTATTTGGATGGAAAGGAACAAAAGGATTTTTGAAGATTATAGTGGCCATGTGGTGGAAGAGTTATGGGATAAAGTCAGATTTTGGTCTTCCATTGTGGCATCAGTCTCTTCAGAGTTTAGGGACCTATCTTCTTTTTCTTTCTTTTTTCCTTGATATTCTGACAGATTGGAAGTCAGCTGTGTGTTAATTTTCTGTTTAGTCTATAGTTTCTTTTTGGAAACTTGCTATACCGTTGGAGTGAACTGCATGTCTGTTAGGATTTTTGGCTCATCAAATATGTCCTAGTTGGTTTAGGATTGTTTTAGGAAAATTAGAGGTATACCGATTCTTGTCCTAGAGGGATTAGGAAAGAATTTCTGTTTTCCTTATTCAATTTAGGTTTTGGATTTCTAGAAGTCTATTTGGATTTGGATAAGTGTAATTTCCTAATCCACTTAGGAATAGGAATTCAATCAGCCTTGGGACATGTAAGCCAACTCTATATCCATAAATAGGGTGCGGCAGGGCTTATTTTAGAGGGGAAAAACAGTCAGAGACAGCCGAGAGTTTTGAGATTAGTTCTAGGGTTTCAAAAGTTCTGTAATCTCTATTATTAATCAAAGGAGCATGATTTCTCTACCTAGAGAAATCACAACTGGACGTAGGCAAAAGTTCTGCCGAATCAGTATAATTCTTGTGTGTTTCTAAGTTTTCTAATATTTGCTAGTTTAGTCTATTGCCGTCGGTTACATTAAAGAACAAGATCTAGTGTGCGGATTATTTAACAATGTCCACTATGAAGCAATGCTGTGTAAAGCAATAAATTTACATTTCTACTCCAAAGACGATGCAATCTGGTTTTAACCATAAATAATGTTCTTACCAGAAATTGCTGCAGTATGCTTCCAACCACAAGAAACCTGTATATGCACAGTTGTTGAAGCTATCAGATTTAAATTATAAAGTACATTAAGCATATGAATATTAGATTTGGCAAGTCCAATTTTGGTTATTTATAGTCATTGAGACAAAATATCTTCTCATTTATTTCCCAACCTCATAACTCAAAAGATGATTAAGAGAATACCAAAAGAGCATCAGGAATAAAAGCATGCTATGCTGTTTCCTTGACGACAGGATATTTCAAAAGAGCAAACAATGTTATACAAGAAACCCAAAAGCATGCTATACCAAAAGAGAAAAAGAGCAAACAATGTTATACAAGAAACCCAAAAGCAATTAGTCTGAATAAAGTGAAGTGTAAACCTTGACAACAGGATATTTCAAAAAAGGACCCTGAACTCTTTCTGGCTGATGATAAGCATCTGTAGTACTGAACACCAAAATATATGAATAAACCAATCAATAAACCAACAATGATATCAACATTCTAAATGCTGAAACTGTAACTATTAGCAGACTTGAAAAAATGTTTCAAGCAGCACTCAAAAATATTTGAAGCACATGTTGCAGCAAAAAAATTAAAAAATAAATAAAAACTAAAGAAGTGGAATATACCCAACGCCAAGGCACCCATTTTCATTTGAACCCCAACTGTACAGGTCTCCACCACCTACATGAAAAGAAAAATGGCATAGTAGGATAAAGCACTCAGAGGCTAAAGTGCATCTGATGATTGGAGTGAATAAAGAGAGTAAAATGCAGAATGGAAAGGATGAAAATGCACAACTAATTATACAAAAGTAATTCCGAATCTTAAAAAAAATTTAAATGAAACTGAGAAGGCCTGTAGAGTATCAAGGTACTTCAATATCACAGGCATCATTAATTCAGAAGAAGGAACGTGCAAACACTGGGTTTTTTTTCCTTTACCACTGTCAACCCTATTAAGGAATAGGCAACTCAACTTAACGATTGTTTCTAAATAAAATATTTTGGTGCAGATATAAATGTCTTTCATCAGAAAAAGAAAGCAAGGAACTGAGCTCATTGCATGTTGTTGTAAATTGTGTGCCAACATCTCATGCGATGTGTTAAGACTCATCCTTCATGGGTCACCCTTAATTAATTATGAATCAATCTCATACGATGTGAGTTTGGTTGGTGATGGTATGAACTTGTTTTACCTTAGAAGATGATGATGATAAGATGACAAATTATGAATGACAATAATGTTGATGATGGTGATGGTGAAAGTGATGAATCACTGATGAAGAATGGTATGATGACGATCAACTTAATTTAGAAAGATGAAAAGATAATCAATTACTTGTTAAGACGCATGTGTGATAGCCACCACATGCAACTTCTTCTGAGCTGGGCAGTTTGCTCCTTGGTCCAGACCCCTATTTTTCAGTAAAAAGAATTATGACCAAATTTGGCATACAAAGCATATTTCCTTATAACAATTGATTTTCCTATGATATGCATGTCCTGAATTTGAAAATTTATGAGTTTTCTTAACATCATTTTGTGGTTTGATTATAATCATTGGTTTAAAAGAATTTAAAGTTACTTTTCTAGGACTTTTTAGTATTTTTCTCTTGCTTAGGTAAAACAATTAAACTACAAGAAAATTTTCAAAAGTATTCATTGTGGTTTACTAATAGACTTCAATCCTCTAACTAAAGACCTTCATTTTGCAAAAGCCAACATTATAATATAAATGCTTGCAGTGCACCCAGTAAAACCAGACCCTGGCTCTACCTCTGTTTATGATGTTCAACATCATTTAAAGCACCATCTTTCACTTACCACTTTATCTAGAGCTCTTTCATCAAATATGAATACGGATCCATTTTCTGAAAATATGGAAAAGCAAATGATATAACAACAATCTTTTAGATTCCGCACGCAAAGCCATACCACAAAAAAGGATCACCATAAAAAGGCCAAAAAGTACCATCAATGCATGCTGAATGCAGCATTCCAGCAGCAACTTTTTTAACCTATGCATTTATAACATTTAAGACGAAACAAAAACATTAACCAAGTACTAGCAGATATATTTAGGTATGGTAATATGAATCAGCAACTTGATAGTTCCGCCAGTATTGATACCTTGGTCCCTTCAAGTTTCTTGATAAGCCTTGGTGTATATTCGCTGCAAAAGGCAATTATTGGTATCAAAGAGAATATGGAACCCAAAATTATTAATAGATAATATGCACTTCCAGAAGGGAGACGTGGCCATGCAGCATGTCCAACACTCTTTGTGTGCTCATTGTCAATAATGAGTACTTGATGCAGGAGCATCTAAAAGGCTTTCCAACACCAATTGGGCCTGCTAGCCAACTAGGCTAGGGTTCTAGATGATTTGGATGTTTTAGTTATTTTAACTATCACGTTTTATTTTATGTTATTTGAGTAGTCCTAATAGGGCTAGGATTTATTAAGTAATCCTCGTAGGGCTAGGATTTATTAGTTATCCTAATAATAAAAGGGTAGGATACTAGGAGGGCTGCTGTAACCTACTAGAATAGTCTTTTAAGATCTTTTTGTATTCAGTTTTTTAATCAATATAATAAAAGAACATCAGATTAAAGATTTTCTCTTGGGTTTGTTACCTTAGAACTCAATTATCTTCATTTTAACTTCAATTTTATTGGTTCTCTCTTCTAGATTTCTTTTGTTTACCGCTGGGATCCCTATTCTACAGTAATTTGGCACTGTTACAGCCGCTGGACAGCAGCTCCTCTCTACTGCCCTGCATGAAATTGGTACAGCACAGGTTTCGATCCTTAGACCTGATAGAACCCTTAACGTAGTTTTTATTGCTAACAAACTAATTACAAATCAAAAATAATCAACAACATGACTCCCCTCTGCCGATTTTCTCAGCTTACATAGCTGGTTGCAGGCTAATCGAACTCAACTTCCTAACTAAATTCCTAATCCATTTGTTCATTCCAACATACCAAAGAGAAAAATATGTCTATTTATATAGCTCAATAGTGCAATAAAAGAAATCAAATACCACCTGGTACTTTTGAAAATTCCTAGAATGCCTGATTCGTGGCCATGACCAAGTCTTCCAGAGCCTCCTCCCCAACTTAAGGACTCGCCTCCATCTGATGAAGGATGTATAAATAATAAATGAGGTTTAAACAGAAAAAAGAATATAATGATTGTATGTGACTAGCAAAGTTGACCAAAAATAAAATCATATACCAGCAACAGCCACTGAGTGCTCTGATCCCAAAGCTGCCATCTTCATGGTGATTCCAGCCAAGCATTCAACTTTGGTTGGAAGAGAAACTACTTTTGCCGCTCCTGCATATGAAGAGAATCAATACAAGTTCGAATCTGTCCTGTTTTGCTTTTTCAATGGCTAAAAAACTGAGTTGGTGAAGTGCTTGACTAGAGTATAGAATTTCACAACTTAGAAACTAAGATGAACTATTAGAGAATCAATATAAAGTAGATTTTTTACTTTTCCCGAGGCCCAGTTGCCCATTTGAGTTCTTCCCCCACATGTACAATTCTCCTTCTGCTGCAGGACATATCAAAGTAGTTGATAAAGAAAAATGTATTTCCATTACAGGGAAAGGAAGGGAAAAAACAAAGAGAGGCAAGTCACATTCATCAAATGAAAATAAAATCCTGTATAACAACTTTCCGCGTGCATTCGATGCTGAAATGCCCATACAGGATCAGATAGGCAGTTCACTATTTCAGAAATGCAAGTCTAAATTACCATGATTTTACCAACTTGAGCATAATTAACAGTTAAAACATTGGTCCAAAACCTCTCCCCCTCCCCTCCCATGGGATACATCATCTCATAGCCAGAAAACCAAACAATTAAATGCAAAATCTTTATTGCAATTTGCAAACAAAACACTTACGGTTAATTTTGAATGGAAAATACCTGTAATGGCACAAGAGTGATGATACCCAGCTGAAATTTGAACAATTTCCTTGTCAATTCCAGAAACCTCTATGGGCTTATTAGTATAAGCTATATCATCATGAACTCCAAGCTGTCCAAAATCATTGAGACCAGTCGCATAAAGGCGGCCGGTGCGGGTTAAGAAGAGAGTGTGAGCGCCACCGCAAGCGATGGCTTCAAGGCATTGGTCGCCAAAGGCTGAGGGAAGCAAAGGGGCAGGCTTCCACTGAGAGTCCAAGCTCCCGAGCCCAAGCCTCCCATAGTCCCCGTTCCCCCACACCGCTGCGATCCTCTTCCCCTTCACTTCCTCCTCACTCCAACTGCCACTGCTCAACCACCTTCTTCTCACTAAGCAACCCAAATTCACACTCGTCCTCGTTCTGCAAATCCACATAATTCCACACTCAGAACTAACTCATACCAGAAAAATGGAGTGCTACCACGTCTTCCTTCTCCTTCCTTGTGACGAAGTCGTTTTATTCATTTTTCTCTCTGGCTTTCCCTCAAAACCCCCTCCAACCCATGAATCAGATTTTCTTTTGGAAAATTCTAGTGGGACAACACTAGTAATAAAGGGACACTTTGAGATTGCTTTTACTTATTAAAAAGTTGCTTACGCTGTAATTTGAATGTAATTTGAAAATAATTAACCGTAAAGTAAAGTTTTTTTTTTAAATTAAAAAAAGAAAAGTAAAGCAGTTTATATTTGGTAAACAATATTTTTAAAGTATTGTTAGTATAAAAAATTATGTCAAAATCGTTTGATAAATTTTAGTATGATTGTGTTGTAACTATGAATAATAACTAAAATAGACATGATATTGAAAGTGTGGTGGTGATAGTACAGGTGATGGTGAAAGAGATGCAGATGAAGGTGGTGGTGAAAGAGGTGGTGATGAAGGTGGAGGTGGTGGTTTTGGTAGTGGTGGTGGTGGTGATGGCGGAGGTGGTGGAGGTGGTGATGGTGGTGGTGGTAGAGGTGGTGATGGTGGTGGAGTTAGATGTGAAGGTGGAGGTGGTATCATTTATAAAAATTAATGATGGTATTTTGGGAATTAAAATTTTTTATTAAAGGCTCATTTTTGCTTTTTTTGAAAGCAGCTTTGAAAAGAAACATAGAGCCTGCTTCTAAAAGCTGCTGTCAAAAGCACTGACGGACTTGTGCAGGCGCAAGGGGATGCACCTACATCTCCGGTGGCCGAAAAACTCCATTACACCTGCTAGAGTTGCACCTCTGTTGGACGCGCACAACCTGTTCGACGAAATGCCCAAACCACTAGCCCAAACTGATTAGAGAGTTGTTGAATAAGCAAATTGGCTGTTTACAATTAGTATGCATGGATGGGACTGTAGGTTGCTTTCTTGGATCGTATCTGCTCACGAATGGTTTGCTTAAGCCAATAAGATCACAAAGGCTATCTCCGAGTGGCTAAAAATAGTGCGGCACTTTCCTTCAAGCAGGAGCGATGCAAAGAGCGCAGCGCGAGTTTTTTTTTTTTTAATTTTAAACAAAGCTTGGCTAAAACGACGTCGTTTTGGACCAGAGTTTTTAAATAAATAAAAATTAAAATTAAAAAAAAAAAGAAAAAAAAGAAAGGGAAACTGCTGGCCATTTCGTGGCTTTCAAAGGGGTTGTATAATTCCTTACTTAATTGGGTTTTAATTGGAGCTCCCTTTATTCAATTGGGTTTTGGGACTTCCTTATTTAAGTGGGATTATGAACTCTCTCTTTATAAAATACGAATTTAACATTACCCAATTTCATCAAAGTGTGTGTGCATTACAAGAATCCTATGTTTTTTTTTTCTTCTTCTTCCAAAGTAAGTCGAATGCTTTTTTTTTCTTGAGCAAACACCAATTTTATTTATTCTTTTTTTGTTTATTGTTTATTTTCATTTAGCTCTTTGTATTAGTAAGATCAGTAGCAAACTCGAGGATGAAGAGGCTTACTTGTCTTTTTTTAATTAATTATGAATAACATTAATATTGTTTAAATTATAAGGATGTTTAGTTGTCTTTTTTTTTTATTTAAATTTTTTTGAGCTTCTAACTTTTAAAAATTGCACCTCCACTGAAAAATTCATGGGTCCGCCGCTGGTCAAAAGGCCACTGCTTTTAAAATAATCGGGATATTTTATTTTTACCAAACACATGGTTACTTAACAAATGGACTCAGAAAAATTTTAATTTGGAGAAGATATGTTTCATGCCTTGAAAATCGGGCATGTAACAGTGCTACGGTATATTGACAAGGAAATATTTTTGCTCACCACTTTAACTCAAGGTGTACCCTTACTACCCTTCTCAACACTTGACACGTGTCTATTGACATAACCATAGTTAACTTTATGCTTTGCATTTATAGAACCATGGTTATGCCAATGGACACGTGTCAAGTGTTGAAAATGGTGATAAGGATACACCTTAAGTTAAAGTGGTGAGCAAAAATGCTCACATATTGACAAAGCAATGTCATAATGTTGAAATCAAACATCATAACACTACGCTCTCAATAGAATTAGAAAGTAAGGCATTTGAGTTAGTAGAACTAAGATGTTGAAAACATTGCAGAAACGAATCATAAGGTACGCCAGAATAATCTAAACTTTATTTTTATTTAATGCGAATCATAACACCACAAAATCTAAGTTCTAGCGGCAAATACAACACTCACCTGTTAGAATGTTATATTTCCAAGTGTTCTCACAATAAATTAAGCCCTTTTTGATTTTGGGATGGCACAATGGAACATTAAACTAAATATATATTTTAATGTGAAATATTTGCATAAGTACTAACCCCAAGGATTATAAGAGTTTAACTTTACATGTAACCTCACTCAAAAGATACAAAACTGAAGAAGTTCAAAAACTCAGCCCTAGACTAAACTCAGCCCTAGCCAAAAAGCTCAAAAGGATTTACAATATCCAAATATACAACACATTACAAAACTAAGATGACAAAAGATGGGTTTCTTGACTTGCAAGTAACGAGAAGCAAAGAAAAAAAGATTGACAAGCCTCCACTGCCAAGCCACTAGCCTAATCAATGTCCAGAGAGTCGACTTGAACGTAATCTACACCAAAATATAATGGTGAGCATTACATACGTTCATTTACCCAATAGAGGGGCACCATGGCCAACTTTAAAAGTAATTTGGTTAAATTAATTGCATGTTAATATTGTACACTAAAAACATTTAAACCAATGCACAACAAAAATAGTTATTAGATTACAAATAATTTGATATGCTCACACAGCTTTCACAAATAGTTTTCGGGATCCTAATAACATCAAATGATAAACAGTTTTTGAGATCCTAGTAACATCAAATGATGACCGATCCATAAGGCCAACTACTCTTACCATGAATGGTAAAGTAACAAGTGTCCGTTTCACTGGCTACAACTCATAGGCTATCCTAAGCTAATCATCGCTATGTGGGCCCTTAAGGAAAGATTGTGTTTTTCTCAAAAACAAAGGTTTATTTAGACATCTAGTTTATCAAATATTCATTTGATAGGCAACGGAAGACTTTAAACAAAATTCTAGAATCTAAAGACAAAACCTTTCAAAGGATCTTGAGACTCAAAAGATTGATGTGCCATATTGTAACATCGAGGAAAAAAAATTTAAATTTTTTTAAAAAATAAGAATTAAAAAAATTATTTATTTAACCTTAATTATGAGTTTATAAAAAAAAAATTTAAAAAAAAAAGAAAAAAAAAGAAGAGGCTACGTGTAAGCAAAACCTTCATTCTTCCCCCCTTTCCTTATAATTCCCTTCAAAAATCTGATCTTTATCTCAAATTGGGGTGAGTTGTTCACCTATTAGGGATGAATCACCTAGTCTAGGCTAAGGGTAATAATTTCTTAAACTAAGATAAGATTGTAGGATGAAGGAGATGGAATTTGGGTGAGGAAGAGAAGGGAGAATAGGAGGAAGAGAAGAAAAATTCTCTAAGGTGAGTCAATTTCAAAAATTTTGGTTTTAACCTTGTGATTGTGTGATTTTAGTCTCTTAAAGAGTAATTTGAGTCACATGAGCATTAGGGAAATTGAATTGGAAGAGTTTGAACTTCTATTTTCAGGTTGGGTGGATAGAGCAATTTTTCAAGTGTGGGTGTTGATTTTGGTTCCATTTTGAGTTTTTGATGAGTTTGATTGATAGATATGAAGTTTAGAAGAGTTTTAGAAGCCTAAGGAACAACCTAGGGATGTTAGAATGGTAAAAAACAACTTAGAACCAGATATGAAGTTTAGAAGAGTTCTAGAAGCCTAGGGAACAACCTAGGGATGTTAGAATGGTTGAAAACAACTTAGAACCAAATCTGGAAAATGTCATTTTCTGGAATTTTCAGCCTGTGAGCCTCACTTTGGCTCTCTTTTTCTCCCAATACTGAGTGTTTGAGGAAGTCATTTTGGGTTTTAAACTAGACATAGTAAGGAACAAAAACAAATCGGTTTCATTGAATTTGGTTGAGTTTTGATACGTCAAACACATGTGCAAAGTTTAGAAACAAATCTGTTTTCTACATAAAACCAGTTACGAGCTCAACTTTGGAGCTGGTTTTCTCCTTCGTTTTAGCTCCGTTTTCAGTATGGTTTGTTGGGTTAGAAACTAGAGGCATTAAGCTTCAAAAACTAAGTTTGCCCATTTTGGTTGACATTTGGTTGGTCAAAATGTCTCACAAAATTTGGGATTTAGCCTGAAAAACAGGGAAAGTCGTAGGATATCTTTGGGAAGACAATGAACAATAACCCGAAAACAAGCCCACTCGAGGCTCCAGAGAATGGCGGAGCATGGCAGCTGTTCCAGCAGCCTCTGACGCCATATTTTTAGTCCATCTGACTCAATTTCTCGATCCGAGTATGATGGTATAGGTTTCGGGTCGTTTCGAGGGTTTTAGCTTGGAGAGTGGGGTGCACTCTCTATGTTAAGAGAAAAAGTCTTTTTATAAAATTAGAATTTCTAATCTCATTTATGTTATTTATTTATTTTTAAATCTAGGAACTAGAGAGAACCCGGCAACCTCCGAAGGGTAATTTCGTCATTTTAGCTTCTTGGACACGAGGTAGGGTCTCTAACTTTTTCCCCAATGATTAGACTATATTACTTTTAATCTTGGTGTTTATATATAGTACTAAATATAAGGGCTAACGTCAAAACACCCCCTTCATGTTTGGGGTCATTCTCAATTTGGACTATGGGGGTTTCAATTTCATCAATTTACACCCCAATGTTTTAAGATTCGATCAATTTGCACATTCCATTACTTTGGCCGTCTAGTCTTTTGTTAAATGGATGACGTAGCAAGTGAGGGACCCCCATTTGTGCTGATGTGTCAATAAAAAATCCTTAAAACAACAAATTTTTTTTTTTTTTTAAACTTTTAAAACATAACTAAAACAAACCACACAACCCCCCCCCCCAACAACAACAAAAAAAAAAAAAACCTATTTCTGTTTCCAGCCACCTTCTCTGACCCACAGCCTTTACCCACTCTTTCTCCTTGTAATAACCCAAACCTAAATTAATATCTAATTAATAATTTATTAAGAGGAAAAGACAATTTTTCCCTTGGACTAATTTATTAATGAAAGGTTGACTTTTTGACCGAGAAGGAATTTGGCAATTCCACACACACCGTTGTGTAGAGCACGACCAAACGAGTTCATAGACACGAAGCGGGCTCGAATCGGAGTTTTAACGAAGGAAATACGGTAAAAATACTACGAGGGGCAAAACGGTGATTTGGAAAAATCAGATTTTAAACCTCACTTCTCTCTCTTCTCCCTCAGTTTTTTTTCCTCTCTCTCTCTCTCTCTTTTTTATCACCTACTGGCTCGACCACCACAAGCCACAGCACTGGTACGACCTGACCACCCACCCCGCCTCAATGCCTGAGTCCGCTGCCCAGTCGTGTACCAGCCTCGCCATTCGAAAAAAAATCACGCCGGTATTTGGTTGACTTATGTAGTCATTTGTATAGAGTACGAACATAATAAGTAAAGGCTTCAACCAACCTCAGTTATTACGTATGGAAATTTCATTTGCAAAGCATGTTTGATATGGTGCTAATGGCTTGATCAGTTTTGTGGGTGTGTGATTAGATCAGTTCTATAGTGGTTATAAAGGTTTCCTTTTTCTTTCTTATGGAAAATTTTTAGTGAATGACTTGGTATGTATGTTTGTTGCTTGTATTCCATTTTGTGTTTTGGGGTTTAACTAGATCTTTATTCTTGACTGTTGACTAAGAGAGAGGGAGGGGGACAAAGAGAAGGAAAGAAGGAGAGAGTGGGTTGGGGAAGACCGGATCTGTAGGTGTTGGTGTAACACCCCGACTCTAAATTAAATTCCTAAATTATATTTCTTAAGTTAATTAATTTTGAATTTTCGAATTTACCCTTGAGGTAGGGGTATTTTGGTCATTTTGTTATCCGGAAAGAGTTTGAAGCAATAGCTGGTATTTTTGGGTAGATCGTACTAAGATGAGTCCGTAGACACGTAGTGAGCTCGATTCGGAGTTGTAACGAAGATGTTACGATCAAAACATCGACAATGACAAAACCGTAAATATTTCAAAGTTAGTTTTAAAAACCAAAATTTTCCTCTCTCTCTCTCTCTCTCTCTCTCTCTCTCTCTCTCTTTCTCTCTCCCGTAGCGAGCAGCCCCTCCCTTTCGAAAATTTTCTGCACAACCGTGGCTTCCAAAAGCCACCGCTGCCACCACCGTCAACGACCGGCCTCCAGACCGGTCTTGTTCAAATAGCCACCTCCTTCTCTTCTCATCCCACCCGGTCTCTGCCGCAGTTAGCCACTCCAATCGCCAGAATCTGCAGAAAACGGGCCGGTTTTCATAGATTTTCAAACCACTCGTTCTCTCTCATTTCTTCCCCAAATTTGACGAGTAAGGTATGGATTTCAACCTATTTTCCATGCTCTAGCTGATGGTTGGGTAGGATTTCCTTAATTTTGAGCCTAGGATAGTTGATCTTCGATTTGAAATTCTACCAATTTTGGGAGTTTGTTTTCGGCCACTTCCGGTCACTTTTTGGGGTAGGCCCAAGAACAAAAGTGACTCCAAATAGGGTGTTGTACCTAGGGTAGGAGTCTTGAGCCAAGATGTTGAGTTTTTCCAACGAAGCTTTATCGCTTTGGACACCCACGGGCTGTCGATGAGTGTGGCTGCGAGTAGCACTGTAGCAGAGGGACATTATTGTCCCAATGCGATCTCCTAGTTGTCACGAGTGCGTAGGATTTCGCGGATCTCAATTCGGACATCGTTTGACTATCGAACAGATTTTCGCATATTGTTCGTTATCCTGGTTCGATCGGTTTTGACCATTGGATCATTTCCCAATTAAAATATGTTGTTCTAGGTATTCCTAAGATCGTGTATGACTTCGCGGATCATGAATCAGAGCCCCGGATGTTCCGATTCAATAATTTAAAGTTTGAAGATTTTTCAATAACCGTTCGATATCGTGAACGATCTAACCATCCTTTCCGGACCAAACTTATGGGACATGTGTCTTAAACCTTGTGGAACTCTTAGGAACTTCCAGTTTCTTCCATTCCTCGTACACTCGCTAGAAACCCGGGAAATTAGGATTTTAATTCAAGTTCTCGTTCGAAACACTTTGTATTAATCTCGTATTCGTATTCTGAAATAGGTACTCCTACCACGCATATGCAGCAGGCGGGACCCTCTCAGGGTCAAGCAGTGTGGGACTACTTGTGAGTGAACTTTGTTTTCAACTTATAAGCATGGTTTTATAATGATAATTTTATGCATATGAATTAAATAGTTTATTGAAATGCATGTTATATTTAATAGTTGAATTCTTTATTTTCATAAAGTATTGGTAATATATTTTGGGTTTGACATATTTGAGTATCTTGAGTATGTATATATGGATTTTGAGAATTTCTATATATGTTTGGCTATGTGTGGGGTACTTGGGTTGTTGAGATGAGATTTTGGAAAGTAGTGAGTATAGAATGTTAGTTTGGAGTGCTATAAGCACTACCCTATGTACCTCCTCAGATTTGGAACTTGGATATGGAAACTTGAGATACTCGGAAATGTCGGAACCCAGGGCATCCTTGACGGGATGTTGCAGTAGACCCTTGATTGGGTAGTCCCCTAGTTGGACGGCTCGTTCCCTAGTTACATGGTGAATTGACGACTCTGCCATGGTGGCTAGTCAAACAATCCCCCGGTTGGATTGTTTTCCCAGTACAACTAGCTGTTGGTCATATATATATATATATATAACTATTCCTTCATTCTTGTTTTTCGGTGAGGATACTTCCTTGCCGGTCGTGCTAATGGGTACGCTTTCGAGAATTTAGTTTGGGACTTATAATATTTAATTGGTGGGTTTGTATAGTGTTCTGTTTGGATTTCGGACTTGGCATCTGGTATTGGTTTGGTTTTGACATATATATAAATATTTATTTGATTATGATGGTTTGGGATGCATTTGGATTTCTTGCATGGGTTATTAAACGGTGGGGTTATATTATGTTGGTTTACACTGAACTGAACTTTATTTTTGTCCACTCACATTTTTGCGCCCCCCAGCCAGTAGTTGACTGAGCTCCGCAGCTGAGCTGGATCGTATGCTTACGAGCCTTGAGCCTTCGTAGGACTCCTTCATTCATTTTCCCTTTAACTTTGTTTTTGTTGTAATTGAATTCCTTAGATATGCTCTGTTATCGCCCTTGCTAGGGTTTGATTTATGAGGTTGGAGGCCTTTGTTGTAAACTGTATATTCGCTTTAAAGCATGCTGTCGGTTGGGTATGTTAAACTGTGAATTTTGAGCAGGTTGAATTTTGGGAAATGTTCAATTTACAGGGGAGACTGTTAAAATTTTGGTAGAAAGTCTCGGTCTTTAGTAAGTGGGCTCGGCATCGGGGTGATGTCGGTATTAAGACGGGATTCGCTCCGGTTTCCGAGGAAATTCCGGGGCGGGTCCTGTCAGTTGGGTCAAGGTCGGGAAGGGACTGTTGGGGTGGGTCGGAGAACGTGGTTAGGGAGATGGGGAGTTGGTTCTATATTTTTTTTTTTTTGGGTTTGTTTTAGTTATGTTTTGAAAATATTAGTTTTTAAAAAAGAATATTAATGTTTATTGTTTATTGTTTTAAGGATTTTTTTTATAATTTTTATTGCCACATCAGCACAATAGTGGGTCCCACACTTGCCACATCATCCATTTACCAGAAGACTAACGGTCAAAGTAATAGAATGTGTAAATTTATCAAATCTTAAAACATGGGGGTGTAAATTGATGAAATTGAAACCCCATAGTCCAAATTGAGAATGACCCCAAACATGAAGGGGGTGTTTTGACGTTAGCCCTAAATATAAATATTATTGTTTTGCTTGGTGGATATTGTTAGGTGAATACTATTGTTTTGTTTTATGAATGTTTATTGAGTATTATGTGATGTTGGATGAATATTACTATCTATGTGATTGAATTTGAATTATTTTTATTTTTATTTGAATTATTATCATTTTGCAAAGATGAATAAAAATTTGAGCTACATTACATATGGATCATAAATACAGTTGTGTTGGGTTTGTGTGTAGTTTAAGGTATATCTAAGGGGTGGGAGAAGGATTTAGATATATCTGAGTAAAAAAAAAAAAAAAGTGGAATATATTCAGGTGATGGAAGCATGGCATGAATATATTGAGATGATAGGAGTAGGGTCTCTAATGAAAAGTGAAAGTTCAGAAATTCGTAAACAAAATAAATATGGAGTAGGGGACGGATGGGCACTAAATTATAAACAGTGGTAAAAAAATACATGGTATAAAACATGCAGGCTTGATGCCCTAAAGTATGAATTAGTGGGTTTAGAAGGGAGTGAGTTCATGACATCATCGCGTATGCATAACACATTTATCTTGTAATTGTTTAATGCATGTCACTTTGATTAGCGGTGATAGCTGGCTTTGAGAGGGGGATGTTACGGTACTCTACTGGGCATTAAAATGCTCACCCCTAATAGATGATGCAGGTTCCAATGCAAATCCTAAGGAGAAGTTCCACTAGAGGACTAGATCAGTGTTGTTAGTTACTGTTTGTAAAATTATTAAGGAATAAATTGTTGGAATATTACTAGTGTGTGTAACTAACTATGAGCTTCTGTGACCCTGACTTTGTATTATTAAATAAGTTTGTAAAATTATTGGATCTATTTCTATCATATCATAGTTGTAAGGGTTTGTTTCTATAACTATGGTATGATTCATGCCTTAAGTCGGAGATAATCCCTATTTTTGAATCAAGGCATGACACACATAAACCACCATACATGAAAATAAAGAGAGAAAGGTAGATAGAAACTCACCCTTTAGAGCGCAACTTAAGTCCAACCCAAGTATTCCACCAAGTGATGGTGGTCAGATCCACTTTCTTTTATTCTTCTCCATGTCACAAACTAGTGACCTCCAGAGACTCCACACCAATCTTTCTCTTTGGAAGGAAAGATGATGCATAAGAGGAGTTAGTGGTTCTAGCAACACTCCTCTTGAGACCGATTTTAGCTTGCCTAATAAATGGAGAGATTTGATGCTTTCTCTCACTTCCTCCTCACCTTTGCAAATCTTGAAACCCTAAGGGGAGAATGAACTAAAAGGTGCATTTATAGGGCACATGGGAGCTAGAGATTGGACGGCACAAAGAGGGTGGGCCTTTTGGTCCAACTTGTCCCATTTATCTCTTCACAACCCCCTTTTGCTAAAATCTCATGGGTCTTTAGTTTCTTAAACCATTTCAAGGCTCATTCAATTTCAATATAATTAATTTTCTCTTTAATCAATTGATCTAATTAATCGACTTAATCGTTGATTTTGGCATCTTCCATTATTATCCAAATTTCAAGCTTATGGGTGTGCGATCTATCAGGTTTTAATTAGCGAGATTGTGTGTCATCATGAACTCTTTCTTTATCAATTGTGAATTAAAACTCCCTTTTAATTCTCCCTTTGTGAGGACCTAGTTACGGAATATCCTCAAGGCTTCCACAAACTGTGAGTGACGTCTAGCAACATATCACGGTTACCCAAACTAATATATAATATATTAGGAGAACCCATTTAGTTGGAATTGCAACGCAATTCGATCCTACTCTATTTCCCAATGTTCTTGATCTTGTTAATAGGATACATAATTCATGTCCAATCCCTAATGTGATTGCTTTTAGCTATATGATTCAACATGAGCACAATTAGAAGACTCTTTCTTAATTGAGCTCCTACTACTCGGAGATTCCCAAATCATATCTTAGAACATTCTCTCCCACTTATTGAAAGTTGAGATCCCTTGTTAGTACACTCCCTTGCCTCTATGGACTTTTCGAAGATCATGACATTAACTTGAATCGAGCCCAGGGATGAGCTCAACTTTATGATACAATTAGAGACCGACTACGCATCCATAAGGCAATCATGGTGCCTCAGGTCTAAGGATTAACCTTAAGTTTTTGCAACAGATGAAATCTTCCTTGACAAGTAGAACTTCCATACAAGAATCCTAGTTTGATCGCGTTCAGTGAACTCACTCTCTAGCGAGCACCTACGCACTTATCTTAGTGTCCACACACGAATGACTTGAGACTAGTCATCCTTTACTTGAGCAGACATAGTGTGTATCGGTCTTTGCGGTTCATCAATGCCCAATTGAACATTCCTATGACCGGAAACATTTTGGTTTGAGTTATCGGGAAAGGTCCCTTTGCATCTAACCTATTTAGATCACTTTTCTTATCTCCTGAATCCATAGACTTGTCAAATAGGTCAATGGTCATGTATGGACAGTTACCTGAGTTGACATACTTGCCTTTTTGTGTTAACCAAAATGGTTGATTTAAAAGAAGTTTCCATGAAAGATTTCATCTAATGATTGGCTTTCAAGGCGTACTTCTAACAACCCTTCTCTCTCAAGTCATCCTAATATGAACAATGTTAATGCACACAGCCTGTACCCATAAGAACATTATAATTGGAACACCATTAACTCACAATGTTGGGGCCTATAATATCATCAAAACCATGGATCCAATGACAATGACAAATTATGCAATTTTCTCATGCATCAATATCTATTATCATAGTATATGCATGAAAATACAAGTCCGGGAATGATTCCCCCTACCTGGATTCTAAACTGGAGCTTGCTCCCACAAAGTCCATCACCGAACCAAAACGTCTTTAACACCTTGCTTGGGTTATTGGAGTCCTTAGTCCGACAACAAACCACTTGTTAAAAGCTACCACAAAACATACTCAACTAACTAGGGTTAGGTCTAGTTACGTCGAACTAACCCTAAACCCTAGGTTGAGCTACGTGAATGTTCAACCCTAAGTGCCCTAGAGTAGACCTGGCATTTGTGTTGTGTTCGTGCCAACCTGCTTTTCTTAACAGGTTGACATGACACAACACTACCCGTTAAGGAAATTGGTGGAAAATATCAAACACAAATACGACTTGTTACAATTCGCGAATCACACGACACGACTCGTTTCACCGGCTAAGAATTTTTATAAAAAAAAAAATTATATAAAAAATGAAACCATGTGCAATCAACCCTCTCCTCTTTCTCTCCTCCTCCCCCAATCCTAATTACTCAATCAATCTATGCTGAAATTTTACCCAAAATTAGGTAAAAGAAACTGGAGAATTTGACTCGAGGAAAGAGATAAACATATAACCTCCATATGACTAAATATATATATATATATAAACCTCCATTAATGACACAACATCTCTCCTCGACTTAACCCAACATAATCGAACTATGAATATATCAATTCAAACTCATTTTAAAAACTAAAAACACACTCATTAATCAACATCCTCTCAACTTCACAAAATACCAAGCCCAGATCCATAAAACTAAAATTTCACAAAACATAATAAATGAAGACCAATAAATCACAATTGGAGTTATAAGATATAAGCAAATCAGCATCAAACCCACAAAATAAGTAACAAATAAATCAAACCCACTAGCACATATCCAGATTGTTGAGAAAATCTCAACCAAAAAGAAAATTGCCCAGCAAAAAATTCAAAATTCAAAGCTTGAGAGAGGTTTTGGGAAGGGAAGATTGAGAGAGAGAAAGTGAGAGAGAGATGGCAAGAAGAAGAGAAAATGAAGTTGAGATAGAGAAAATGAAGCGCTGCTGCAAACTGTGCAGAGATGCTCAGACGAAGCGAAATGAAGAGATTATGCTAGGGTAGGTAGGGATTTTGGAATATAAAATTATAAAATTACCCCCGCTTATTGGTTCGTGTATTAGCAAATGAACATCGAAACGACCTGTTATTTTGACGGGTGGCTAATAGGTCAACTTGATATCAACACAATCCAATAACTTGGACCTGAATACTAATTTTTATTTATTTATTTATTTATTTTGCTAATTCGTGTCGTGTACATTATTGCCATTTCTACCCTAGAGTAGGTTTAGTATTAGGGTTCGAGGCTTGAGAACAGTTTTATAATGGGTTCGAAAAATCCACGGGTTAGGGTTTCTAGTTCGAGACATGGAATTGGAGTTTGAAGGTAAAAACCATTTTTGGAATTACGGTTCGAAAAATATTCATTTGCCTCGAGAATCCCTAGAATACAACACTGAATCGCTAGAGCATCATACTCCCAAGTCTTCCTGAAACAAGTTAATACCTAAAATAGGTTATTCACGCAATAAATTACGGGTAAGATATTGCGTTCTCAGATATATAAACACTTCACTCTATAACTTACCGGTAAGATATTGTGTTTTCATAAAAATAGGCTTTTCACTCATTAAATTACCAGTAAGATTTTGCGTTATCAGATATATAGGCTTCACTTTATAACTTGTTAGTAAGATATTGCGGTTGAAAAAAATAGGCATTTCACTAATTAAATTATGGGTAAGATATTGCATTCTTAGATGTATATGCACGTTACTCTATAACTTACTGGTAAGATATCGTGTTTTCAGAAAAATATGCTTTTCACTCATTAAATTACCAGTAAGATATTGCGATATCAGATATTTAGGCTTTTCACTTTATAACTTACTAGTAAGATATTGCGTTCTATGATGTATAAGCACATCACTCTATAACTTACCGGTAAGATATTATGTTTTCAGAAAAATAGGCATTTCACTCATTAAATTACAGGTAAGATATTGCGCTCTCAAATATATAGGCAGTTCAGTCTATAACATACCTATAAGACATTGCGTTTTAAAATATATAGGCCTTTCCATCTATAACTTACTAGTGAGATATTGCGTTTTCAAAAAAAATAGTATTTTCCGTCATTAAATTACCACTAAGATATTGTGTTCTAAGATATATAGGAATTTCACTCTATTACTTACCGGTAAGTTATTGCGTTTTTAGACATATAGGATTTTTACTCTATAACATACCGGTAAGATATTGAGTTTACAGAAAAATAGGTTTTTCACTCATTAAATTACTGTTAAGATATTGCATTTATATATATATATATATATATATATATATACTTTTCACTCATTAACTTAGGGGTAAGTTTTCAGAAAAATAGGCTATTCACTCAATAAATTATGGTAAGTACTTCACCCTACAACGTACCGGTAAGATATTGTGTTTTCAAAAAAATAGGCTTTTCACTCATTAAATTACCAGTAAGATATTGCATTATCAGATATATAGGCTTTTCACTTTATAACTTATTGGTAAGATATTGCGGTTGAAAAAATAGGCTTTTCACTAATTAAATTATGGGTAAGATATTGCGTTCTCATTTTTATTAGCAATGGAAATAAAAAAAAAACATTTTAAAAATAAATATTTACATTACACCAACCTCGAGGTTACAATATGATTTCATCCAACACGAACCATTGGGTTTGTAAAGTACATTTAATTTGAACTGTTGGTTTCTTATCACGTTTTTGCACACAATTCAATATTCCTTTATTGTTTCTAATTTGAACAAAATTCAAGATCCATTATTGTTTCTGATTTGCACACAATTTAAGATCTGACAAGATAGGATTTGATCTTATCTTCAACCGTTAGATCAGATTCTCTTATCAAAGCCATCTTTACAATCGCTTCATCAAAATCATCCACCTTATCGGAATATCTTTCTCCTCCTCCACAATACAATGAGTTGACATAACTTGTTTGACACCGATTCCGAAGAGGAAATGAGGAAGGAGATTATCGTCAAATGAGAGATATCATAGAGAAAGAACTCGAAGAAGGTAACACACGGTGGTTTGTTATCAAGGACATATATACCAAGAGAACGTGAAGCTGACCATATGAGCTTTATAAAAGATTATTTTGTCCCAATCTTGTGTATAATGCATACCAGTTTGGAAGGAGATTTCACATAAGGTAGTCGCCGTTCAACTAAATCTTGGAACAAGTCATGAACTTCGACCCATACTTCCAACAACAATGAAATGCTTGTGGAAATCTTGGTTCCTCCACCAATCAAAAGTTGATAGCTGCCTTACATATGGTTTCATATGGAACATCTGTTAATTAGTTAGACAAGAACCTCAGAATTGCATAAACCACTTGTATTGAAAAATCTAAGGAGATTCAATGATACAATCCATGCAATGTACGGCCGGTAGTACCTTCAATCATTGATACCAGCCAACTTTGCAAGACTTTTGAGAAAAGGCGAAAAATGTGATTCATAACCATGGTCATAGTTTCCGGATCTTTCTTTTCCATGTCTTCTTTGTGTGCATGTTCCATTTCTATTGCAAATGCTTCATCGCTTGCCTTGTCAAGCTCATCTTTTATCGTGTCTCTCTCCATTCTCATTGCACCATGGAGACCAATTTGTTCCAAATTTTGTACATTCAGTGTTCGAAGTGCTCACTCTCTTGGCATTTGCCTTCTTTCTCCCAATGAGCCTTGGCTTCCTTTCGATTGGTGAGTCCACATCAACCGAGGAATCATGGAGCAGCATCTCATTCAACACAATGCTCTGAACCGTGGGATAATTTCGAATCTCGGACAATTCTTCACAACCTCCTAACATTGGTTATTGTTGAAAGATTTTTTCCCTTGTCTAATGACACCAAACCACATTTGTACTTGAATAATCTATTGAAAAAAAAAGGTTTGGAAATCTATGAAAATATCAAACAATATGACAATAAATTTAATAAAATGCCAATTACAAAATGTTTACCTCATTGACAAGATTTTCACTAGTTCGAACGTTATCCCTTGCTTTTGCCAACACATCTCTCCATTTTCCTAACCCGATGATTGCTAAATTTTCCATGAATTTTCCTCCATGTATGACAATGCTTCATTTCATTGCCTATGATCGGGTAATGACCAACTTGGACCCACTTCGACGGAAGTGGTCATTTGTATTTTTACACAAATGGAATAAGGAAGTATAACATAAAGATATGATATAAGTAGAGGAATTTTTATGAAGTTTTGGTGTGGAAAGTGAACAACATTGCTAGGTATTTATAATAAAAAAATTCTAAATTTTTTGGTATTCTTTCAAACTTTTTTAACGTTGGATGGAGAAAAAAAAATTGAATCAGATACCCCATAAGCTGTCACGTTGCTTCGAATAGTTGGAGATTTCTGCAGCCGACCGTTGGGCGCTTTTTGCAGGGCTGGACGCATGTGCCTCTCTTGTGGTGCACGTGCCAAAGGTTAAAAAAAAAAAAAAAAATCTTCTTCATTGACGGTAGGCTGATAGTGCCTTCAGGCAGTAGCACAGGCTGGTCTTTCTTTTGAGATCACCTCGGTTTTAATGGATCCCACTATTGCATGGGCTATATTTGCTTGGTGTGAGGGATTTTTTCAGCCTAGGCCCCATTCTGCCATGGTAAACCCAATGGGTGGAAATGCTCTTTAAAGCTAGATATTGTGCACAAGGACTTTAATAAAGAGTCTGATTCCGCAAAGCATCAACAGAAGTCAAGCACAACGCCATAAATAAAATAAAAATATATAATAACCAATTTAATGCTAAAAGGGCAATGAAGGAATTTCATCTAACTAATTAAGTTAAATAAATTACAGCTGTCAGGTTTGGGTTTTTTTTTTTATATTTTTTTTATAGAAATTAAATGGTATAGTGTTTATCTATGTGCTAAGAATAGGTATATAACTAAATTTCTATAAATTAAAAAAAAAGAAAAAAAAAGAGTAAATTGTCGTACACCCCTTCAACTAGGAACCTAATCGAACTTAACCCCCTGAACTAAAAAGTCAGCCAACTTAAAACCCGAATTAATTAAATTGGCCAATTTAGCCCTTGCTGTTAAGTTTTTTGAAATTTCATCCATTTTTCTGTTAGTAATAAGGGTAAATTGTAATTTTGAATAAAATAATGTTCAAATACATAAAATCAAAAGAAATAAATAATAAAACCAAAATGATAATAAAATAACATTATTTATAATTGTAAAGATTAAAAATAAATTTTTTTATAAAAAAGAAAAAGAAAAAAGAATCCACTTTCTTTCCCACAGCCCTACCTCGCCAACTGCCACAACCATCCTCTTCCTCCTCCACCTACCCATCCTACCCTCATCCCCCTACCACAACCCATCTCAGCCACCCAATAGCCCTCCTTGCTGCCATCCTTGACCGCCTTAGCCCAACATAATTGGCACCTTAATTGGAGCCGGGGACTTCGAGAATTGGGTCCTCACCTTCTCCGAGCGCCATAATCAACTGTAGGCATTATCAGTTATTTTAAAGGCCTATTTCTTCCTATTGCATAACAAAGCGAGACAAGTATTCATAAAGGGAAATTCCCCAATGGACATCAGAAGATCCAGTAGAATGATATAAATTACTTATAACAAAGATGTCAATCCCTTAAAAACCAGCTTAAGAGAAAATATTCTTTTGCAACAAATTCTATTGCAAAGATGGAAATTCAAATTCTCATCAATAAATATTGCTTCACATTCTAGAATGCAAAAGAGTTGCAAAGAGTTCAAAAGGAAATTATAACGGGCGCTAAGTGCCACTGTAAATACATAGTTATTGTCCACATAACACTTTTTCTCAATTTTCACCTTTTTTTCTCAATTTTCACTCTCTTTTTCAGCTCTCTCTCTTTGCTCTCTCTCGCACAACTCTCTCTTGAGTCTGATTTTCCTGTTACCAAAGTCCCTATGCTCCCATGTTTCCTCCCTAGTTTTGTGACATGTGGCACATAAATTAACAGGAGTTTAACTCTGTTAACTCTCTTTCAGCATTTTTTTCTTTAATTAAAAGAATTAAAATATATTATATTAGAATACACGTTTGACAACAACACTTTGCAGGCCACTTCATCTTCTACGCTACACTTCAACCCCTAAATCTTCTCAGCACTGCAAAACTCAGCCACTTCATCTTTTCTACTCTGCTAAACTCAGCCCTTGCGCATGGTTTGTTTTTTCTACTTCCCTCGTTGGCTGCTGGTTCATCAAGTAAGCATGCTTTGCTCTTCATTTTTTTTTCTTCTTCCTTTTGATTTCTGGTTTTTTAGCATCATATGCAAAACTTAGCTGCTTCATCTTGGGTATATAATTATCAAATGAATTGCGTAACGGGTATATAATTACCAAAACTCGGCCCCTGCATATATTTCGCTCGTTGGCCACTGGTTAGTGAGGTAAGCCAGGCTCTCCTTCATAATTTTTTCCCCCTTTTTGGTTGCTGGTGTTGGAGCCATCACACAAGAAGCTTTTAAACGATTAATTTGGATAATTATATACCCATTATGCAATTCACTTGGTTTCATTATTATTTTTTCCAGAAAAAGAGAAGGAAGAAGGTTGATTTGGCTGAAGCATACCTCCAGCATTTTGGTTCATCAGAAGTTAATTCCCATCCTGCCTTTTAAATTGATCCTATTTTCAAGCTATGTCTCTGGACACTTGGCTACAAAGGCAATTCTGGGAATTTTTGGGTGTCCAAAGAAGTTTTTTGGGTGTGTATCAAAAGCTAATCACCCTTATATATGTATGGATGAATGCTTTATTGGGTACTAATAATTTGGAATCTGTTAAATGGTGAAATGGTTAAGAGTGTTGGTTAGATGGGGATGCTGTCCTTAATGTTAAACAACTGCTTATGACTGGAGCCTTGTATGTTGGTCAAACTGTGTAAATGCTATTATTATGTTATATATCCAAAGTGCTTGCCTATGTAGCTCATGTCTATGAGTCTAGCTATTTTCATTGTCATAATTCATTTCAGATTTAAGCATTTAGTTTCTTGAAACATTGTTACTAGTTGTGGGTTCTATTCTCTAGCCCAATGTGTGATTTGTAATTTCTGGATACAATGTGCATGTTTGCTTAAAGCAGATACCAGAATGTAAGTGTAGGTGGGTGTGGGTAGTGGGGGATCTTTCGTGGTTGACATCTGGCTTCTATTTGAAGTGGTTTATTCTTGAGTAATGATGCTTGTAGATTCTGTAAGAGTACAACGGCCTACATCTAAAATCACTATGGACACAAAAATTGATTAGAATCTGTAACTTGATTTGTAGAAGGAAGAGAAATTAGAAGAGGTGCCTGAAATTACCCTGAGTATACCTAGATATTGATATTGAGGGACAAAACTTAGGTACAGCTTCATGTCAATACTATTACATGAACTACCTTCCGCCGATTTCATATTGGTTTCCTATTCACTAATAACTTCTATTTTAACTTTTACATTTGCAGGTAGAATTGTGATTGGATTATATGGTCAGGTTGTACCAAAAACAGTTAAGTTTTACATACAGGCCATTTCATGTTGGTTTGTTTGTGACAAATGAAATGGCAAGAGAGCAGGGAAATATTCTTCTACTATAGGCCAAAAGTTAACAAAGATGAAGCTCATAGCCCAGATGATGTTCTAGTGACAAAAGTGCAAAGAAGAAGGGATCAAATTCTGGTGAAAAAGGTTCTAGTGGTAGTCGATGTTCTAGTGACAAAAGTGCAAAGAAGAAGGGATCAAATTCTGGTGAAAAAGGTTCTAGTGGTAGTCAAAGTAGTGAAGGTGGGCATGGTAGGCAGGAAGTGAACATTGAGAAGTCACCATTGTTGAGGTTCATAGTGATGGGAAGGAAATCCTGTACTATAAAAATTATGTATTATTTCTCCCTAGAAATCTTTTTTATATGACCCAAAATTCTATGAAGTTTGTACGAGGTTCTGCATTATTAACATCATTTTGCATTCTTCTTCATATTCTAACATGGAGAGAGCTTACTGGAAAGTATGCACCATGATTAATGACTTTCTGGATTAAAATGCAAGTAATATTTTCATTGAATGTAATACTTTAACACCTTAAGAAGGCAGAGATGCCAAATATCAGAATAAGTTCAAATGCCAAGACAGGACAAACATAACAAACATTCTAAATCAAAACAGAGTTGTAACAAATTATGGAACCCTTGTCAATTTAGAGCTAAACAACCCAAATTCAACATTATGATGCTTGGAGACTCTTGTCAATTGAAAAAGGTAGACCTACTTCAACATTATAATTCTTGGCCTTGGCACTTGTGAATTGAGAGCTAAACAACCCAAATTCTCCTTCCAATGGTGATTGTGCCTACACTCATACATATATATATATATATATGTCAAAAGAGCAAAATATACTCAATCAAGTAAATAATTATGATTAAGAAAAGTTTTAACAAAATGCAATGAAGTACCTGCAACAAGTTGACCATGCTAACTGGAAATTCCATGCTTAAATTATTGACAGCAACAAGTTCCTACAATTTTTTGTAGTAGGAACACATATTGAAGCTACAGGGTAATAAACAAACAAAGATGACATTAATAATGAATTTATATAATACCTGTGAAAATTTTGATAGAGGTGTTGGAACAACTTTCATAGTAGGAACACATATTGAATCAACACTGCTTGAATGTTGCAACTCTATTTTTTGAGTTCTTCTCCAAAGCACTTTTTGGCCTTTTAGAACTACCAACAACTCTTTCTTTAATTTTGATTCCTCTAACTTTAATGATATCATCATCAACATTAATACACTCATTTAACTCAGATCTACTATTAATTACTGGTGAGATCACTTCAGACGTTTCTTGACTTGATTTTTCTTTCAAACATGCATCCACCTCGTCAAAAGTCTGGTTCAATCATCGTATAACAATTTCATATGCCTTACCACACCCTGCTGCCCTTGTTGCTAATTGAGTATGCAACCGACACAACTCTCTATAACATCTTACAATTTCTATCTTAAGGTCATTTGTACTTGAAGAGGAATTAATTTTTGCACTTACAGTCTTCACATTTTTTGTCCATCTCTTCAAGATGTACTGAGCGGGGATACTTTTAACATTTCTTGTAGAAAGAACCTTCAAGGCATGTGCACATAAGATTCCTGCAAACTTGAACTTCTTACAACTACATAAAGTTACATTATTTGTTGAGTCAAATGTAACTGTATGTTGCCAATTCTTTCCATACGGGATAACTTCATACTTGTTGATTGTTCCCATCTCATCATTGAAGCGCAAAGCACAATCATAAGCCTTACATAGCTCATCCTGAAACACTTTAAACACTTTTGGTGTATACACATTTGCTGCATGCTTCAATATCTCCACGGAAAATGACAATGTTAGGGAACTTTGAATTGCTTTAAATTTAGCTTTCAACTCTTCGTAACAATGATCTTAAACCAACCTTTGGAAGTGTTGAAAAAATCTGAGCAAATCATATTTGTAACTAACATATTTTTTTTTATACAACTATTCATGCTTTCACTCCACTAGATAGTAGTAATATCTGCACAAAAAGTTTGTCGCCCATAAACTAAAGCCAATTTCTCCCTTATTTTAAACAAGCGACTCAACCAATCATTGGCCACGAGTGTATATTTTTCAAGCATACTATTCCAAGCATTTAGAAAATCATCTTCATCCTCATAATCATATATGCAACTACTAAAATCTTTGCTAAAATCTTTGAACTTTTCAAAAACACCGCTAAGGTGTTTGGCTGCATTATGATAGATGTGCCAAATACATAAACGATTAGATGTTTTTGGCCATTTTAAAGCTTGCTGCAGACATTGCTGCATCTTGGTCTGTAAGAATGCTCTTTGGCTTTTTTCCAGACATGGTCTTCACAAAAGTATCAAACAACCATGTAGTTTGAATTGTCTCATCATATAATAATGATGCACCAAATATAATAGTTTGCTTATGGTGAGTTGACACCAGCAAACATTGCAAAAGGTCTTCCTTCTTTATTTTTTCCATTGGTAGTATCAAAACATACTACATCACTAAAATAATCATAATCTACCATCATCCTCGCATCAGCTCAAAAAATATTAGTGATTAAATCATCTTCATCCACTTGTATAGCATAAAAAAAAAAATTAAGATCATTCCATTGCATTTGTTGCAGATACTCTAACATATCAAATGTATCTCCTAACTTCATTTCTCTTATTCGTTTTGAATGTAAGTAGTTCTTGTAATCATCAGGAATAAATGCAAGACTTTCCCGACCACCAGCTTGTCTACTTAAAAATCCAAGAGCTGCTTTGGGAGCAATTCCTGAATTATCAGCCATATCAACTTCAGCTATTTGTGCAAGAGTGATCTTCCTATGAGACCTAAACAAATGAGTCTTAGACGAACTTGTAGTCACATGGTTATGCTTAGAAACAAATTCTATGACAGGATACTTCTCATTCAAATGACAACTAATTTTCATCCTTGCTAAGCATCCACATCTTGTCTCAACACGATGATATTTCACATTAGAAACACGCTTATCAATTTCACGCTTACCTTCAGTGAAGCAAACAAAAAGCATGTCTCTCAACTGGCCACTTTTGAATTTGTGACAACTACTTCTTCTAATACTAAAACCAATATTGTATGCATATGCATTGTAAAATTTAAATGCTAAGTCTTCTCTCAAACTTCATCCCAATCACAGGAATTAGTTGTTTTCGAATGCTTAAATGAACCAAATCTATTTTTTCATTACCTTTCATAGCTTGTGATGACTTTTCGTTGCTTTTACCTTATGAAATGTTCAAGCCAGGGCTTGTTTCACCTTCTTCATCTTCCATGCAATTATTATCCATATTCATATCCTTCGAAAATTGAATCAAACAAAATTTATACATCTAAAATATTTTCCACAACAATAAAAATTACAATCAATTTAATAAAAATTAAACATAGCTAAGTATTGTACAATCATATGTTCATATTCATATCCTTCAAAAATTGAATCAAACAAAATTCATACATCTAAAATATTTTTCATAACAATAAAAAAATTACAATGAATTCAATAAAAATTAAACAGAGGTAAGTACTGTACAATCATATGTTCATATTAGTTAATGATGAAACTAGAAAATGGACGTAGATGAAAACCAAAGCATCGAGCTCCAATCCCTTATATTTAATATCAGAAAAAGTAAACCAAAACACGCAAACTATCAAAAATTTGTGAAAAGAAAAATCAATATATTTTATATTAGTTGTTACTGTATATGAAAACGAAAAGTCATCACAAGATTGAAACCAAATGAATTTGATTCAAATGAATTGCATATTGGGTATATGATTGTCACAAGTTATATGTTTATAAGTTTTTCATACGATGCTAAAAAACCAGCAATCAAAAAGCAGAAGAAGGAAACATGAAGAGCAGAACATGTTTACCTGATGAACTAGTAGCCAACGAACGAACTAGAAGAACAAACCATATGTAGGGGTTGAGTTTCGTAGAGCGAAAAAGATGAAGTGGTTGAGTTTTGCAGTGCAGAGAAGATGTAGGGGTTGAAGTATAGCGTCGAAGATGAAATGGCCAGCAAAGTGTTTTTGTCAAACCTGTATACTAACATAATATATTTTAATTCTTTAATTAAAGAAAAAATGTTAAAAGAGAGTTAACAAAGTTAAACTCTTGTTAAGTTACGTGCCACATTGCACAAAACTGGGGAGGAAACATGGGGGCACAGGGACTTTGGTAACAGGAAAATTGGGCTCCTCTCTCTTTGCTTTCTCTCTCTCTCTCTCTCTCTCTCTCTCAGTTCTCTTCCTCTCCCAACACTCTCTATCGATCGCTCCGCGAAACCCATCTCATCCTCTCATCTCTCTCTTCTGAATCGCGAAAACCCCTCTTGACCCCATCCTCTAGGTCTGTCTTCCGAATCGCCTAAGGTAGCAACTGCTTGCAATCTCGAAACTTAACTCCATCATTGTTGATTACTTTGGTTCTCTGCATTTAGTCTTGATGGTTATTTTCTTAATCTCTATGGGTTTCGCTGAAATTGGTTTTATTTTGATTGATATGGGTGTGGTTTGAATTTTCATGCTCATTCATATTAGTTTTACCAAATGGGTTTAGATTTTTGCTCTGGATATGTGAATCTTGAAACTTGGGATTTTCCATTTGATGTAGTAGATTTGTATTGTCTGATTCTGATGATTCCTTGTTTGAAATCGTGAGTGAGTTTGTTCTTTGTCGAATGATTCTTGCATTTGATTTGGGATTTGCTTGTTTATTGTTGTTGTTATTCCTGTTGTATTGCTGTTGTATTGTCGTTGTATTGATGTTGTATTGCCTGTCTATTGTGGTTTTATTCCCGTTTTATTGTGGTTTGAATGATTTTGGTGATTTATGCAATTGGATTATGTGTTTCTTTGTTGTTTTCTTTCATCCAAAGAAGGGAAATTGTAGGTGTTCATTTATAGTCTCTACATTAGGCACATGAATCTTTATAGTTTGCTTTGCAGTTGCAGTAACTTTTTTATGTCTCTAATTTGTACACAGATAGCCATTTATGCTACTATACAGGCAGAGTCCATAATTGTTCTTTTGATGTTCCATTTGTATTGTATTTCATATGTTCTCTTTTTGTTACAGATGTATATCAGTATGGTGATGAGTAGATTTTAGGAGGCACTGATTCAGTTGGCCTAGTTCTTTTAGCATTTTACCCCAAACCCTATATCATGTTTATCTCTGGGGCATGAAATCCCTTTGACACTTGGGTGGTGTTCGGTTTCTGGATTGATGTACATCCAAATTTGGTAAAATTGAATTTAGATAAGAGTGGAGTGTGGAGAGAGTTCGAGAGTAGATAAGAAACTGAAATTTGGTAAAGAGTGCAATTGGTATTATTTCACATTTCAGGGGATTGATAGTTGATGGGAATGCCCATTTCATTCCAAAGTTTAATCCAATAAATCAAACAATGTCTTATAAATAGCATTACAAATGAAAATGATGTATCAAATGAGATTTCTGGCATTTTTGAGCAAACCTTATGGAGAGAAAATATAAGAGAATGAAATAGGATCAACAGCTTATGGTAGCTAGAAGGAATTTGTATTTTTTCTGTCATGGCACACATTGGTGAATATACAACTTATGTATTGCATATCAGGTGTCTATTGATTCTATGTTGTACTATTATCACTGATATACCTCTTGCCTTTTGCTTTGACCTGCCTCTATATTGTCTATTTAGTGTTTTGTTATTGTGTATATACATATATTTCAATGGCTTAAAATTATTCGTTTCAGTGATGTAGGTATCAAATTTTGGTATGTAATGATCAAATCACATTCATGGCCAGATGTACACTTCACAATTATGAAGTTGTATTTTCCAATTCTTAATGCTCAAACCCGCCATGGGCATGGACGTTAACAACAAACCACAAGCAACCTCTTAGTGCTAGACAATTGCACCTTAAATTCAAAGTGGATGCTATTTGTCAGACAATGGCAACTGAAGAATGACCCATCCGACTACTATATGTCCTCATATGCATACTATCAACTACATTATTTTTCAGTCCTCTATCTTCTATACTTACGGGTAAGAGAGCTAGTTTGAAGGTGTTACCTCACAATTGCACTTCATAAAAAATTTGGACATCATCATTATTCTCAATCTTTATGTGCTTCGACTCCTTCGTGACTATCAAAACTGAGAACTTTAAGCAAACCTTGTCTTCCCTGTTGTTTGTATTACCAATCTTATGCACACGATCCAACAGTTCAGCAAATGTGATGGTCCGTGGTACTTTTATGCCTTTTGAGTCATCCTCTTCGTATTTGCACATCTTCTTTGAGGTTACCCATTTTCCATTGTAGCAACCAGATAACAATTGTCTCCATTTCTGACCATGACAAAACAACATTTCATTAACACATGAAGGCACGAGCAAGTCACTACAATAAAACCAAAATAACCATACAATACAAGATCAATACAACGACGAGAAACTGCAATACAACCACAATAAAACAGCAATAAAATAGCAATACAACAGTAATATATCAGCAATACATCATCAATAACAACATCAATAAATCAGCAGTAAACAAAGAATCATCATAATAATACAATCCAAATCTACTACATCAAATAGAAAATCTCAAGTTTCAAAATTCACATATCCAGAGCAATCTAAATCCATTTCGTAAAAACCCATATGTATGAGCATGAAGATTCAAAAACACATAATCCATAGCAATCAAAATAAAACAAATTTCAGAGAAATCCACAGAGATTAAGAAGATGACCATCAACACTAAAGTAATTAATAATGAGAAACCTAGAAGACAACCTATTGGAGGTTGGTGATGGAGTTGAGCTTCTGACAGGACCCAACCAGAATTCCCCCTCTAAACTCGTGTCAAATCCTGTTACATATTTCGGCACCTGAACGATGCCGGACCTACTACTAACTTTACACCTCTCACTCATAAATTAAGAAGAAAAAAAAAGGGTCATGACTTCACAAGGCCTCCGGACTCAAATTCAGTCCTAAGTGGGAAATATCAAAGCAACTACTAGGGTTAAATTTACAAAGTTAGTTTCCAAATAAACAACGAAAACAGAAAATGAAGTTTCCTACTAGATAGCTACGAGGACTTAACCAATGCCATAGTAGCTTACGTGGTCGTCCAAACTCTGAGCTATCTACTTCCTAGGGGCGCAAAGCAGTAAATGCGTGAGTGGACAAATTTTTTTTTTTTCTTGAAAGTAATTATAAAGAACATACTAACCCCTCTGTCTTCGCAAACCTTTGAAAAAATTTACTAAAACACAAGAAAATTTATGTACAGGAACAAAATATAACAAATACACATGTAGGTAAAACGATCTCGGAAATAATTGGAAAGTAAAGTTTCAATTAGTACAATCTGGTATTTCAAACAACATTTAAATCCAAAATATTGAGTAACTCAAAAATATAATTCAACAAAAATCAAGTTTCAAACCATTCTTTGAATATAATAAGTCAAGCAAGCTCAAAATACAATTCAACTGAAATCCAGTCTCAATCCAATTCATACAAAAGCTCTCCACCCAAGTATACTTATAAGGAAAACTGGCCAACCTTGTGTAGTACATTGGCAGGGTTGACAGGACCCGATCCCAATTCCACTTTGGAATTCGAGCCGAATCCTGTGCGTGTCCGACACCTGGCGAATGTCGGGCACAAATGACCTTTTTACCCTTCCTGTTACAACTACATTTAAAACTCCTCTTAGACTCCTGCCGAAAATTTAGCAGAGTTTCCCCTGTAATTTGTCCAAACCCAAAAATTTTCACCTGTTAAACAAGCTAATATTCTTACACCAACTGCTAGAATAAGTCAACAACACAACCAACAGTTCAGGTTTCCCACTATAACTAGATATCAGAGCATTTACTAATAATTTACAAGATTTTAAGTACTTTACAACAAAATCCTACGTTTCTTGGGTGGCGCGGGAGCTGGAAGAAGGCCCGTGGTGGATTCCTGTGTACTTCTACTGCCTGGGGGCGAAAAACAATTTGAAAGTGTGAGTGGACAAAATAATGTTCTTAAAACAAGTTATAAACATAGTAACCCCGTTGTAAATAGGTAGGTAAAGCTAAAGTTTGACTGTAATCAAATACAAGGCATTCAAATAAACATGTATATGTATACGTATCTATGCAGATGTAAAACATGCACGGATATCAGGAAACTTGTATAAAATGACTGAAAGTAATAATTACATAAAAGTACTCAAATTCTTTTAAAACTACCACCTAGGAGTATCCCTGTAAATTCGTCAATTCCCCTAGCAGGTCTTGGCGACACACAGTCTATCCGAGCCGCAAACTGGCAGGATTCAGGGGACTATAGTCAGCCTGATCCGCTGGCAGGTCTCGATGATACACAGTCAACTCGAGCCGCTCTGGCAGGATTCAGGGGACCTTAGTGAGCCTGATCCACAATCCTGGCAGGTCTCGGGGACACAAAGTCAGCAGAGCCGCAAATCCTGGCAGGTCTCGGGACACCAAGTCAGCCGAGCCTCAAATCCTAGCACTCACGGTCCGAGCGTCCCCGAAACTCGTGAGGCAATGTCAAGTGCACTAACGAAACTGAAAATAGACTGGATGTCTGTAGACATCGGTCCAACTGAGGGTAATCACCGAAATCGGGTACATGGTGGTTTAAAATAAACTATTTAGAGAAGTCTGAAAAATAACTATAATCTAAAACTATGCTGCTTTTTTATCTGATGCAAGTCTCAAACTCTGTTTTCTATAACTTTTTAGCATGTGCAACTAAGCAGCATAGAATTATATAAATATTACTGCACAAATCATGCTAGGAAAACATTCAATAAAACTTATTCAAGATCAAATATGAAATTTATTTATAAGAGTCGTTTAGAAAAGAAAAGTCCACTCACAGCTGGTCCTAGCTAGCTGGACCTTTTGAAGGTCTCTCCTGTGGTTCAGTCTAGCCTCTGGTGCCTGATTAACCATGAAGATTAAATTAATAAAACTGCTCAATAAAAGAATTAAATTAAAAACCCTGACCCCTGGCTCTTAGAAATGCGTGCACTCATTTTCAAGTCAATCATATGCCCATTTTAGCATTTTAGACAATTAGAACGGTCTTAAAAGACCTGAAGCTTTACTAAGCGAAAAACTGCCAGACCGGCCAATCAGAAACCCAATGGGGTCCACAATCTCCGATGGCCGATCTGGGATTCTCTAGACATTCCTCGCAAAGAAATACCCATATCCTGCGAGTTTGGCCGGAAACGGACGGTCGGATTAGCCAAAATCGCGTTATCGCTTAAAATCCAACCCTAGCCCCAGGGTTCGCGATTTCGGAGTATCCGGAACTCCGATTCGCAATCCGTTGAATCCTACACGATCATGAAATCATGTAGAACGACATATCCAAAGTTGAGTGCGATCCAACTGCTCGACGATACTGCACCCAGGAATCGCGCAATATGGAAAATCCGTTCGGGGCTCAAACGGACTCCAAATTGAGATCCTCGAAATCCTACGCGCTCATGACAACACGAGGATCGCAAAAATACACAGAGTCACAGCACTACCCTCACCCATGCGCCGCCACAAGCGCGGGTATCTTGGGTGTCCAAAGGATAACGGCTCGCCGGAAGAACTCAAAACCAAGACTCCAAACTCCTATCCTAGGTAAAACACCCCATTTGGAGTCACTTTTGTTCTTGGACATACCCCAAAAAGTGGCCGGAAATGGCCGATCACGGAGGCCGAAGTTCGACCGATTTTCAATTTGAAAATCGAGTGATCTACGGCTAAAATCGATCAAAACCTATCCAAACATCAGCTAGAGCACGAAAAATAGGTGAGAATCCATACCTTGCTCAAAAAATTTGGTTGAGAATTGAGGGAGAACGAAGGGTGAGAAGTTTTGCCCAAAACTAGCGATTTTTCCCTCGATTCCGGCGACTGGCGAACGGCGAGCGGCGGGCAACGGCTGGGACGTGACGGCGGGGGCGTGGCAGTCAGGTTGGCACCGGCGCCGTGGCTCGGGGTGGTCGGTGGCGGCGGCTGGAACGGCTGGAAGGAGAGAGGGTGGCGCGGGTGTCGCGCGGGAGGAGAGAGAGAGAGAGAGAGAGAGAGAGAGAGAGAGAAAGGTGAGGGGAAGAGAGAGAGAAAATGGATAAAAATCTGACTTTTTGTCCAAATTACCGTTTTACCCTTCACGGTATTTTGACCGTATTTTCTTCGTTACAACTCCGATTCGAGTCTACTCCGTGTCTACGGACTCGTTTCGTCGTGCTCTACGCAACTGGGTAAGCGAAATTGTCAAATTCCTTCTCAGTCAAAAAGTCAACTTTTTTCTTATTTTATAATGTGAGGGCAAAATCGTCTTTCTTCTAGAATAAATTAATACTAATTTTAAGATATTTTGTTTTGGATTATTACAAGGGTGGCAGGGGAAAAGCTTGGCTGGACACCCACATAAGCAGTTACATGCAATTCACTGGCCGAATACCTACAGAATAACTAATAATAGCTGAGAAGTGCATCATTTATGTCCCTAAAATATCCTTAGAGCTTATTTATTTATTTTGGTCTACTATATTTTTAATTTGTCGAATAAAGTTTAATATTATTTTGCATTGACTTTGGCCAATTTTCTGCAGGCAAATAATATTGGAATTATGTGGGCAGCTTACTGGAGTGCAAAAGAGATGAAGTAAAAGAGAAAACTAAGCTAATTGATTGGAGACTCATCACGTGCTAAGTAAGAGACCATGACTTATCAAAAGAGGAAGCTGATGTGCATGCATAGGACTATGGAGAAGTTAAATTTAAGGAGGAAAATAAATCCTAAGTGGTTAGGGTTTCACGGATATAAAAGGGAGCTACTTGCTCTGTCTGAGATATTCTGCTTTTTGGCCCAAAACGCTTTGTTTTTCTAGAGTTATTTTTCTTTGTTATGGAGAACTAACTCCCTAGCTCAGGCTAGGGGGAAAAGCCTTCGAGATACTATGTGGTTTCGTTAGTTTGATTCTAATGGAGCTTTAATGTTAAATTCTTATTTATGAATTTGTTCAATTTAATTTTAGTTTTTCTCTTTGATTGATTGATGGGTGCTTGATAATCTTATTCATAGGCTCAGTCAAGCTTTTCCTACAGTTTAGTAAAAACATCCATGCTTTTAAGATTTGACAAAAATTAGTAGATTGCTTTGATTTCATTCAAATTATTTCTTGATAGGTTGTTGCTGTAGGTACAGGTTATACTTGAAATTCTCTCTAAACGAAATTAAATTAGGTTTTAATTGTGAACAATCATAGTGAGAATCAAACTAATGTGATTACCTATGTATTTTGAAGGTGGAACCCCAACGTCTTAGTGTTTTATTATTATTGAACTTTCTTCTAATCTTTTAATCATATTCTTCTTGTTGCAATTATCTTACATATTTTGTGCACTTTAACACCGCTCTCTGTGGATACGATACTCGACTTACGAGATTTACTATTGCGCGACACCTACACTTGGGTTGAGCAAGCAATAACCTACTGCAGGTACATGCAAACCACTGGGCGGACACCTGCATATTCAACACAGGTACATGTGATATACTCTAGCTGGACACCTACAAAGTAGTCTCTATGTAGGTATATGCAATTCTAGTCATGTGCATAGACTTTACTGAAGGCAATTGATACTTTCCGAAGGCAACTGAGGATGGGTACCAAGGGTGGGTTTGAAATTCACTTCTCGACACTTTAACATAAAAACTCCCTTTTTCACAAATCCATTTTTCCAAAACTCTTTCCCAAATCCTTTCTCGGTTTTCTCAAACAATACAACAATCTTTCCAAAACCAAACTAATTCCCAAGTATGCATCACGCTTAATTAAATAAATAAAAACCTCCCTTTTTAGACCGTTAATAAATCCCCAAATTTCACTATCTTGATTCAAACCATTTATAATTCTTTTCAAATTGTTCTCAAACTAAATTCGAAACATTAAACCACAATTAAATCATTTCTAAACATTTAGTATCAACCAAAACCAAATGATCATAAAATAAACGCCATAAACAATGCATTTCATAAAACCATCATAGCAGGAAAAATTATTTGTAAAACAATGTCCACTCACACACGGTCCAAAGCACAATTAACTCTTCGCAGTTTTGTCCAGAGCGAATCGTTGCGCCTGAAAACCTACCGAGAGAATACTAGGATTAACTTGATAATCGAATCCAACTCCGAACTTTAAAGAACAAACTCTAGTTCCCGGGACTCAAAACTATAAGCCCGTCTTTTAAAAAAAAGTCCTAGGGTCATTTTAGCGTTTTCCAAAGGATAAGATGGTCTCGAAAGACCCCGGGTCAACTATACGGTGAAACCTCCCATACTGGTCAATCGGGCCCATGGGGCCCACGACCTCCGATTTCCAATATGAAAGTTCTTATGAGTCCAACAAAGTCGACTAAACAAGTCCTGTAAGTTTGGTCTTGATCGAGAGGTCGGATGTAAGCCAATCGCATGATCAGACGGTGATTGCTTCGCTTAGTACTAGAACCATTGATTTAGAGTATCTAGGACTCCGATTATTGATCCATAAGTTCCTGCACGATCCTAAAGGTATAGAGAACAACATTCTTGGAAATGGAGCCAATCCAACGGTCCAAACATACCAAACTCGGATATCGCCTAATAGGCGTAAATTCGTTCGACTGTGAAACGGAAACCAAATTTGAATCCGAGCATATTATAGTGCTCAAGATGACATGGGGAACATTTGAGAATACAATGGGTCACCATCAATGGCCCGTGTGCCACCACACGCGCCGACATTGCGTGGGTGTCTTGAGAAAATTTCGGCTACCGAAAAATTCTTGAAACACCCAACAATATCTATACCAACATGTTTAGACTAACAATACCTATACCGAAAAATTAAAAAAATCAAATAGTAAGTCACGTGGATGACATGTGACTTTTTGGACGGAAAAGTAGATGAAATTTGAATAAAAATTAACGGCATTGGCTAAATTGGCGATTTTAATTAATTCTGAAATTAAATTGGCTGATTTTTTAATGGACAAACTACATAAAACCCTTTAAAATATGGGGTCATTTTCAAGTTCATACCCAATTTTAGAAACATTTGCGAGCACATACTCAAACATTCGGAAACCCTACAATTTACCCCTTATGTTAGTCAAACCGTTAGTAAATCTGTAAATACTTATGTGGCATTTGTGGGACCTATTTTGACAGGACCTGATCCAAATTCCACTAATATTTAGTCAATTCTAAGTGTCACATAAGCGACACATCCTCGCGGGCCTCGGAAACATAAAGTCAACCTTAGCCACATTCCTCGCAAGACTTAGGGGACACTTAGTCAACCTGAGATGCATTCCTCGCAGAACTCAGATAACATGTAGTCATCCCGAGAACGCACATCCTAATAGAACTCGGGGGTCATGTAGTCAGCCCGAGTCCTCACACCACAGGTTCAGGCATCCCAGAAACTCGTGGGGCATTATCATAAATGACAAAACCGTTCCAATAACAACTGGGAGGGGGGGTACTCCTGTGAGGGTTTGAAAACCATATTCTGAAACTTATCATAATCTTTCCCTTATTCCACAAATCCATTTTCCAAATCTTTTATCAACTTTCCAAAAATCAGTTCTCAACTACATTTAAATTTGTACCACATACTATTGAGAACTAGCATTCATGATTCATCCATTTCTTAAATATAGACATTTAATTAATTTATTCTTCACGCCAAAATCCAGTTAATAAACCATCCCAATTTTACACAATCAAACATAATATAATATTCTTAGAAGGTAAAAGTGATTACATAGTAACTCATAAACATTTAAATAATCCAAAATGGCATAACCTTTGAATATCAAAATAACACCTAGGAATACCATAAAATACTATAACATAACCAAGCAAAGGACCCACTAGTGTTGTGGTTTTGAGTATTTACTCCCTCAGGTAAGGTTTTGGGTTCGAGTCCTAGCATCCATGTTGTGTGTGTGAGTTTAATATGCTATCGTCCCTTTCAATAAGAAAGGTCCTCAAAAGAAAAAAAAAACTCATAACCAAAAAATAATCAAAATAATTCACATAATAGTCAAGCCTCATTTATGAGATCGTTCTTATACTTCTCGAGGATGAAACTACCTCGAAAGACTCTCGGTCATCCGAGGGATCAAACTTCCCATATTGATCAAGGTGCCCGTGGGCCCATGACCTCCAATCTGAAAGTTCCTACAAGTTCAACCAAGTCTACTAAACATGTTCTGCAAATTTAGTCTCGATCGAGCGGTCGGATCGCTTGCGCTCACACGACGGTTAATGTTTATCCTAAACTTTGAATTAATGAATCGAATCATCCGGGGCTCCGATTCACAATCTGTGAATTCCTACACGATTCTAGAGGTGCCTAGATCAACAAATATGGAAATAGAGTCGATCCAACAGTCCGAACATATCGAACCTAGATGACGCCTAATATACGATATCCGGTCGACAGTCAAACAATAACCAAATTCATATCCGAGTATACCGTCGTACTCGGGATGGCATAGGAATCATTTTAGGACTCAAAGACCATCCACAAAGTGGCCCATGCGCCGCCACACTCACCGGTATCCCTTGGGTGTCCCAAGCGATTCCGGCAATAGGAAAATCTCATAACCGCTGGTCAAGACCTATACCTACATGATTAGGACAATGAGTGGAGCAACTTTTGTTTTTGAACCATGGCCAAAAAGTGGCCGGAGATGGCCGAAATTACAAGCCAAAAATTGACTAGATTTCAATTGCTAAATCGAGTTACAAAACGCATAAATTGATCCTATTCAACCCAACCGTTGCCTAGACTCATTGCGAGGATAAAAAAGCAAGAATTGCCGGAACAGGCGATAGAGTTTTTGGGTCAAAACTGACCCTTTTTGGCCTTTTTGTGATGGCAATGGTGGCGGCTGAAGGGTGGGGTAGGAAAAGGAGGTTGAGGCAGTCTAGTAGGTACCGGCCTTGTTGGCCGGTTGTGGTCTGTGGTGCTGGCGGCTGGTTGAAAACCGGTTGCCGCCGGAAGAGGGGGGGGGGGGTAAGATTGGAGGGGATCGCTCGCATGGGTGAGAGAATTTGAATTTTTAAAAACTCTACTTTGAATATTTACGATTATGGGCTAACCTCCCCCTCCCCATATCTCCGATCTAGCAAAACCAAGAAGACCACCAAACCCTCGTCGCCTTCTTCAACATCTCCCCATGCCCACCAAACCCGTCTTCTCCGATATCTCCCCTCCTGTCCAGCCTAAACAACATAATAAAATAACAAAAAATTAAAAATAGTAACAGATCGGAATCGAAAAACCCCACCGCTACTGGACAAGATAATTGGAATCCATCCTCACAGGCTCCCCACCCGTTGTTTGTCAGTGTATCAGTGCCATGCCATGTATAGGAGCAGAGTTTACTCTCACTCACTTATCTCCTTTTCACAAAAATCATTCCATCATTTTCCCATTTGACCCATCATCTTTCTCTCTCAAGTCTTAAATAGAGAATTATAATTAGGATATAATAAGATGAATCTGTCTCTCTCTAGGATTTATGAGTTTATTTATTATGGTTTGTATAAATAAACTCATAAACACAGATCGGATTTTGTCTTGGGTGAGTTATTCCTAGGAGTGAATTAGTATTAGGACTTGGACTATAGTTGTGGTATGGAGTTGCTGGAGGTGGGAGCGAGACAGATCTAACAAGGGTGGAGGTCCCAGACCCTCTTCGTCTCTTAGCCTCTCTGTCATCTCCGTCTCGAACCCACGGGAAAACCCATGAAATCAGATAGAGAAGCTGAAACTTTATCAAACTCTCATTGAGTTCTCCATGGATTTCGTGGAATTGGAAGCGATCAAAGGCATCCGATGGTGCTGGAACTCATGGCCAGCTTCGAATACGCGTCTCGTGGCCGTCTTGGAATCCAGTCACTTGCTACCAATACGACGACGTATTGAACCTATATGCTCGGAGGGATTTGGGTATTTGGATTTTAGATTTGCCTATGAATGATTGAGAGATTTAGGGGCTGGGGAGGTTGAATTTGGGAGGGGTTAGCTGGTTGGTTGCTGCAGTGGGGGGCTTGGATATTGCTGGAGGTGAAGAGTTGGTGGGGAAAGGGTGGTGGCTGTTGGGTTTTGGTGTTAGAGGATGGTGCTGTTGGATTTTAATTTTTTATTGTTAAATTAATTTAAACAACAAAAGAATTTTTTTATTAATTTTATTTCTTATGTGGAGTCCACGTCAATTAAAAATTAGGTCCAATTTTTGCCACATCAATATTTAACAGATTCACTAACGATTTGACTAACAGATAGGGTAAATTGTAGAATTTTCAGAAGTTTAAATATGTACTTGTAAATGTCTATAAAAGAATATAAACTTAAAAATAGCCCTATAATTTGGAGAGTTTTTATATAATTTGTCTTTTCTTAATTGAGGGAGTTAATTTCTACAAGGATGATAGTTAAAGGCTGAAAATCCAAAAAGAAAGGTCCAAAGGCCTAAGGTTACGTATAAATTTTCTTTAGGTTGCTCGACTTGGAAATTTCTCAACCCATATTTTCCCAAACTCTAGTTCGAATTAAGAATTTTAGATTATAATCCAAATTGCCAAAAATGCTGGATTGATTCGAGTTTTTTTTTTTTTTTTTTTTTGTCATGCTTGTCCAACGTACACAAAACTGCGTTAGGGTGGATTTTTTTGTCTTGGGGAGAAAAAATAAAAATAAAAAATTTGTCTGTATTAGTAGTTGACAAGGACATTGAAAGGAAGAATAGGTGGGGCTGGCTGGGCGAGGCTGACTGGCAGGTGAGAAAGAGAAACTGCTTTTCGCCATCTCTCTCCTGATTTCACAAAGTACAAATGAAATCCGATCCAATCCAACTGCTCAAAACACACAACTAACAATAAAAGTGTGTGTCTGTGAAGAAGCCCAACCCAACCTCATAAAATATAAATATAAATACATTATAATAAATAAATAAAAATTACACTTTAGCGTGCGTTCTTCTTCAGAAAAAATCGATTCGAGGGTTTGCAATTGCTGCTGCAATTGGCCACATTTGTGCTCTAATAATATTTTTATGGCTTTGAAATCGAAATTGTAGAATGAGCGTCGCTCCGGCTCTAGCTCCCTCTTCCACTCCCAGCCTCAACCACTTGGCAATTTTGGCTTCGGCGGCCTACTACTCTTCCTTCTTCCACTGTAAACTGTAAATTCAAAAATATAAAAAATTAAAAAAATTAAAAAAATTATAGCAAATGTACTCGAGCAATTTGAAAGGCTTCATACTGGCTGTGGTCTCAAGCGCCTTCATCGGCTCCAGCTTCATCATCAAGAAGAAGGGTCTCAGGCGTGCCGGCGTCAATGGTCCTCGTGCAAGTAAGTTTCCTCCCTCCTTTCCCTTTTATTTGATCAATTTTTTTTATATATCTATATATCAATTCTTTTCTTTCATTTTCTAATTATGATTTGATTATTTGATTAATTACTGATTTTTAATTTGTGAATTTTCGTCATTTTGTTTTCGTTTCGCTTTCATGGTAAATGCATAAAAAGGTGTCGGAGGATATGGGTATCTGTTGGAGCCCCTATGGTGGATAGGAATGATAACAAGTAAGTGACTTTTCTCTTCTGCTATTCATTTTATTTACCCCATTTGTTCTTCTGGTTCATTTAGTTTTAGGCTCTGTTTGTAATTTGAAGAGATTCAAGATTGTTATGCCATTTTTCACTTTCCCCAACTTTCCCCCAGCTATGCTAAGTTATTGAAAATTTTATTTTCATAGGGGTTTAGTTTACTTCAGCCATTTCATTTCAGTAGGAAATTGGAATTTGCCATTCCTTTATTCATTTCCCTTTTCCTCTGCTAGACGGACTTGAATGTTGAATGTTGATCATAATCGTAATTTTGGACAATTCACAGTGGTTGTTGGAGAGATAGCCAATTTTGTAGCATACATTTACGCCCCTGCTGGGCTTGTGACGCCGCTTGGTGCATTGAGTATCATTGTTAGGTGCGCTTGATTTCCCAATTCTATTACATATCTATAATATATATACATACATGTTTACATATCAATCATCCAAACTTATTTCTGACAAGTTGAACTGCCTATGAATATGTGTAGTGCTGTTTTAGCGCATTTCTTGTTAAAGGAGAAACTCCAGAAAATGGGAATGTTGGGGTGCCTTTTATGCATAGTGGGTTCGACTGTGATTGTACTCCATTCACCCAAAGAGCGTTCTCTCAGTTCTGTCGAAGAAATCTGGGAGTTAGCAATACAACCTGGTATGCTGCTTAAAGGTTAATAAGTAATGGATGCTCCTCTCTCCTTCCTTCCTACTAATTTTTTCGCTTTCTCGCCTCCAGCATTTCTTTTGTATACAGCCTCGGTGGTAGCTGTAACGTTAGTCCTGATATTGTATTGTTCTCCCCGCTATGGACAAACCAATATACTGATTTATATAGGAATCTGCTCTATGATAGGATCATTGACAGTAAGTTGTTCTACTGTTTGTTTCTGCAATGTGCATGAACAATTACCATACATCACTTTTGAATTGACATTTTGTGGCATTCTTATTTGTGATTAGTATTTCCATATTGCAGGTCATGAGTGTAAAAGCAATTGGCATTGCTATAAAACTCACATTAGAGGGTACAAACCAGCTAAAATACTTCCAAACATGGATTTTTGGAATGGTTGCAGTTACCTGCATCATCACTCAATTGAATTATCTAAACATGGTTGGTATCTTGTTATGCACTATTCTAATGCAACAGGAGAGCTTTGTGTAATTTTCGTTTCTATTTCTTTAGTACTAGTTTCCTCGATAATTATCCATCTGTCTGTTTTCTCTTAATTTTGAATTTTGGATTCTGTTTATAAAAAATAAAAATAAAAATCTGAGAGGGTAATATTTGAACATGAAATATTAGAAGACTGTTGAATGTTGTTCAGATTATTACCAAATGTTTACTTCTTCAAAAATCTATGTAGAAGCCAAAGTTCTGCTTCAAATCCCTCTTGCACCATACTTTTAATCTAATTTTTGTTGGAATTGTAGAGTTTGGTGAAAATCGAATTATTTTATTCTTCTCTCATAGAGCTGTTAAAACTGATTTACAAGTGTTTCTAACAAGGCTAGGAAAAACAAGGAAGGGAAGTTATCACAAAGTCAACTGTTACCACTAATTACAGCCTAGTTACAGCTGTACACACTAACAAAAACATACCCAGGTATCCCCTAAAAGAACCGAGTTACTGATAATAAGGTCCTGCTTTATTTTAGCGATAACCTTTAAAATAAGTCCCCTTGGCTGTTCTCTTCAACCTTAACCTTCATATTATAAATACAATTTTAAGTATCAAAGGTTGTTTAGGAAAGCTAATATGAGCTTGTTTATTCCAGCGTGATTGTATTGTTTTATTTTGTGAAAGGCACAAGTTTTGTTTGTTGAGGGAAGAATGGGGAATTTAGAGAGGTGTCGTGTAATGGCTGTGTTTTGGGTAGTTTGATTGGGAAATAATAGGAGGATATTTGATAGCTTTAGAGGAGATGAGGGGGAGATTTTGTGGGATAATTTAGTTTTTGGACATCCGTTATGGCAGTATGGATGGAGGGCTGCTTTTATTAAAGGGAAGTTATATTATGGTAATGTGATTTCTCTATAATAGTTTTATAATTTAGGCTCTGTATACAATGGGCAACTTGTCGGCTGCATTGCACTTTTACATATTAATTAATAAAATCTTGTTTCTCATGAAAGAACAGTAGTCTAAGCAGAAAATATTCTCCATCAGATTGGTAATTAAAGCAATCTGTCCTACGTCCAATTAGATGAGCATTTTCTAATATTTTATATTTTGTGACCATGTGCATGTATGAAGTGCTGCATTCAATAACCTATAAATACCTTAATTAAATTTTCTGTTTTGGTCAGAAATGTGTGAACTTTTTAGCTGGTTTCTCACTCTGGTGTGGTTGCAGGCATTGGATACTTTCAACACAGCAATTGTTTCTCCTATCTATTATGCTATGTTCACCTCATTTACAATATTTGCCAGTGCAATAATGTTTAAGGTATCATCATGTGAACATGTTGTGTTTGTGTGTGAGTGTTTGTTATAAATCTAAAGTATGTAATCTTTTGGTAGGATTATTCTGGTCAAAGCGTGACCAGCATAGCGTCAGAACTTTGCGGGTTCATCACTGTGTTATCTGGGACTGCTATATTGCATAGTACACGAGAGCCAGATCCACCTTTAATTACAGGTTTGTATGTTGTGCATCAGACTGCATGTCTTTTTGAAGATTTATGTGTGTTAAAATGGCAGTGGCCTGCATGTCTTTTTAAAGATTATGTGTGTTAAAATGGCTGTTGCTTGATATATGATGCATAAGCCTTATTCACTTCTGTTTGTTGGTCCAAAGGCCTTCATAACAGGGATTTCTGTACCCCCTTTGAAACCTTTTCCCGTTGTACGGGTTTGAATCTTGAAATCATAAGCCAATTAGCTAAAAAACAATTGAAGTACTCAACATAAAAGCTTAAGCTGTTAAGTGGAGAGACTCAATAGGGTATATATAGCTTTGTTAGACGCTTAGCCCATCAATTTGGGGCTAGTGCGCAATAAGGCTGTATTTCATATAACAGAGTATTTCAGACTTGAGAGACTTCATTACGTTTGCAGGACTATACCACCAGTCCATAGGGCTATTGACTCAACAATAGAGTTAATATTTACTAATAGTTAGCTATTATTAAAGGACAATGAATGCATAGTTGAATATTAAAAGATGGCGGGGGATTATGTTCTGAAGTATTTTTCTTGAAATTTGATTAACAATAAATATTATATGGAGAGGCCCATTGGAAAATTATTAAAATGAAGACATGCATTGCCTAAGGGCTTAACCTATATTTTTTTAAACCCAAAATCTACTCAGCACAGTAAAGAACCTGTGGATGAAAGGATTACAGAAAAAATTATCCAAGAAGTAAATACTGAGAGGTTCCAATTTGGAGTCTTAGGGAATCGTGGGGATTTCAAACAAAAGAGATCAAAACTAGGAGATTCCTCCATCGAGTCCGATAATGAGATAGTCCGGTATCAAGGAAGTTGGAAGCTGGTGCAGGGTTGGGGAGTTGGATGTTGAAAGGGAAGTTGTGCAACTGAGTTTGAAGCTAGTGATTCTGTCCTTGATGGTTGGGACAGCAGTCTAGATTGGGATGGAGAGGCATTTGAAAGCTCGGAGGGTGAGAACTCTTTGGAATCTGAAGGTAGCAAAGCTCGTTCCAGTGGCCTTAATGGTGCAGGAAGCTAGTTTAGAAGATTTTTTGGCTGGACGGGATCTTCACAGAATCACAGCCTGTCAAAGAAAAGATTAGATGGTATGCCCCAACCTTAAACATTTACCCAATTCCTATCTGCCTTCCTCTTCCTTGGGAGTGGATCTCTTCAAACTTAAGAGTGGGGGGAGTGGAGGGTGTGGGCAAATTTTTTTCTACGCCAAAATGTCCCAGTATGTCCCTATGAAGTGTTAGTCTGAAAGGAAATTGAATGGATCTTGCTCACCACAACAGCAAATGCATTTGTGTAAAGTTATTAGGCCATGGTCTGTGGATAAACACAGACAGATTTGTCAAGGATTCTACTCCAAACAAAACTTTGGCTTTAGAGAGGGCTGATGGTGCGTTGGAAGAAAATAAAATTTCTAAGAAGTTGAATGGGGAAAAAGGTAAGAAAGATGGGGAGTTGGACGCTACCCAGGAAGTGGATAGGATGTTTGATCAAGAGTTGATTTCTCATTAAAAGAAATGGAAGAGAGTGAACAGTGGGAAAAGGAAGAAGGGTAGGAAACAGTTATAGAGCCTAAAGAATTTGCATTCTGGAGTTCCAATGAGATGAGCAGTGTGAAGGGGAGAGGGACGAAGGAATCAAATTGTCATGAGTATGATTAGTCAGGATCTGGGTAGTGGGTATGAAAAGGATGCAAATATGGAGATTTTCATAAAAATGGGTTCACGCATAGTTATCTTGCAAGAAACAGAGGGAAATTGGAATTGGTAAAAGGATCAGTGCATCTGGAGGTCTAGCTTTCAAGGATTGGTGTTCTGAGATTTTTCAGTTTCAATTATAGTTGGATTTTCTAATGCTGGGGATTGTTGGCGCGCCTCAAGGTACTTTGAAGGCATGGCAGAGGCAAAATGCCTCAGGTTGTCCACTCTTCGACGAAATGCTCCAAAGTCGTAAGCCTTTCTCCTGAAGGGTGCCTTCTTCACAATAGCGCAAGAGGCTGATTCCTCTTGGGAAGACCCTTTATATCCTCTTCATCCCTCCCGATAAACACTAAAGCAATTCTGAATCTAAACTAAAATAACACCTCTGGAACCCTTAACCCTGAACAACCCTCTGTCTTGGAGGCAGTTTTGGCTGCAACTCAGTGGCTATGGGGAACTTTTGGCAGATCTAAGGGGTTTTGTTGTGTTGTTGGCAGGTCTAAGGTTTTGGTGGAGTTATCAACTGGTTGAAGAGCCAGAGGCAAAAGAAAGTAATGAGGGAGAGGATGAAGAGTTTCTTCGAGAGTGGAGATATTATTTAGTTGAACATAACATCACTCCTGCTCTTGCACCCCCAAAAAAAAAAAAAAAAAAAAAAAAAAAGCTCTGCCCTTTCTTGAAACACCATTTACCGTATCAGTTATTTAACCAACAAAACTTTAGTGGAACCCCAAAACATGAAATGTACTAAGTTTGCTTCTAAAACAAGATTCAGTTCTTGGGCATCTCTTTTGAATCCAAGTAGTTTCCTACCTAACAAGTGAGAAAATAATTAGCCAATGCTGGGGTCCTGACCAGTAAGGAGGAACTTCCTCTGTATAGTTAATGTGGCATATATTGATTGGAATAAATTGGTGAAAGTGCTGAGGCCTACCTCATCAAATTAGTTTTATCAGTAATATGATGCCCCGTACTTTCATCAGTTTATGTGCCAGGTTACTGGTGAGGACACCTCCTCACCAATCAGGAGCAATGTTTTCAAAGGCGTTTCCCAGGCATGACTTGAGTGCACCTCAAAGTGAGGCAAGACCCTATCGCCTGAGGCATTAGGGTGTTTAAGAATTTGCCAAAAGGGCAGTAGTGTTATTCAAGAAGGCATACGCTCGGGGTAAAGGGCAAGCCACAAACTCTCTGAGGCACCTCTGCATATCTGCTTCCTGCAGATCTTCTATTACTTATATCAGGGCATCTTTTTAGAATTTTAGATTTCTTCTTCAGATTATCTGGCATTTTGTTTTCTGCCGTTGTCTTCTTAGGTTTGGAGTTTCTGGGTGGTCTGTCAGTTTGCCATATTTTCTGTACTCTGTTTACCACCATGTCTTGTGGCTTCAAACTTGTTCTGTTCACATATACTGATAAAACAGTAGAACCATCTTCTTTGACATCCTTATTTCCTAAATAGTAGAGCCATCTAATTTCATGGCTCATTTCCTAGCACCCATTACCTAACTTGAGGTTCACTAACAAACCTTATAGAAAAAGACAGTATTTAATAAGATAGGATAAAGACTCCTAATACTATTGGACTTTTGATAAAACTAGATTTTTTGAGGTATCTTCATACTATACTTCTAATGATATCTTCATACCATATGTTGATCAGGTGTTCATCATTCTTCAAAATTAATTTTTTACCTGATGGCTGGCTAGATTTTTTTATAAGGATTTATGCTTGAGATGAAATTATGTAGGCCTCAATTATATTTGCAGTACTTCTGTCTTTAATCCTGTAAATTATTTTTACATTTGTCTTGAATTGGAACATGCAGATTTGTACACACCATTGTCTCCTAAGGTATCATGGTACATCCAAAGTAATGGGGAATGGAAGCAGAAGGATGAGGATAGTTCAACGCCTAATTTCATCACAATTCTTCGGCCAGACTACTTCAAGTAATGGAATATGCTTGAGACACTAACTTCTTGGTTGCAGCTCATGATTTCAGTGTCCAAAGGTCACCCCAATTTCATCACATTTTTACAGCTTGAAAACACGAGGGATGCTTCGGACTCTGAAATTTCTCATGAATGCAAAAATCAAGCAATGCCATTCTGCCGATATTTTTTCTGCCGTACTATTCAAATTTTGAGTGACGTATTGTGCAATTGTCAAATAGCAATAGTTATAGGGAGTGAGTTCTTCATTTTTCATTTTTGTAGACAAGGATCCATCTTTGGATGATCCATATCCGGCGTATAGCTTTGTAATTTGATTTAATTGGTTTATGTAATTTAATTCAATCGATTTGCTTAGCATTTATAGTTGAGGCAGCAACTAGATGTTCTTTTTAAATGATCATTCACCCTTAACACCAAGGGTGGAAAGCAAAAGCGGATTTGAAAATTTGTAACATCTTTGACCTTACTAATCTTGCTATTCAGATACATACAAGTTTGGCATATTATTGTGGAGATCTTTCAAGAACAAGGTACTGGCATAGTCAAAGGTGGATGAAGGGGGTTAAGTACTTCACTTGAGACCAATCAGTGTTTGCAATACCTTAGATAAAGGTTATTTCTAAAATCATTGTGGGAAGACTCAGACCTTTGATGTGCAAGTAGGTTAGCCTTAACCAGGTTATTTTTGTGCCCGGTAAGACAAATATTTGACAACATTTTAGTTGCTCAAGAAGTGTTTCACAGATTTCAAATAGCAAAAGCCAAAACTGGATATGTTGCTGGGAAAATTGATCTGTCCAAGGCCTATGACAGACTTGAATGATCTTTCATTGGGCAAACGCGTTGTGTGAAGAATGTTGCTCGTAAAATCATTGTGAAAGGGGAGGTTACTGATGGTTTTCAGCCTCAAAGTGTTAGGCAAGGTGACATTAGTCGAAAGCTGTCATAGCTGCTAGATAACAATGATTTTGTTTACACCATAATGAACCGAGCAGACCCAGCATCAAAGCGACTAGCACCAAGGTAGCCACGCCTTCTCCCATGCCGAAGGAAGACACACTTCCGAGGTGCCAGACACCTGCCGAAGCTCCCAGCTGCCAAACCTAACATCCAGGACACGTGTCGCCACCACAACGGCTTGCACAAAGTCCCACATTGGAACTTTGTGCAAAGCCCCCACTTTCACCTCCCTATAAATAGGGAACAGTACCCAGGTAAAAACAAGAACTATTCTCCTACTTTTACTATTACTCTGCCAAAATTACTACCCGTAACTGACTTAGACATTGGAGAGCCTTCGACCGGCACCACACCGGTGTCCGAAGCTTAACGACTGCTTCTCCCATTTTATCTCCTACAGGTCTCTCACCAACTCATTTCACCAAGGGCCTCAGCCCTCTTCCCTGCTGCAGACCCAGCACATCTAATCACTAAGTTGGACTTAATATTGGCCAGACCATTTTGAGCACCAACAGTTTGGCGCCGTCTGTGGGAATTCGACACTTGAATCCCCTCTTTCTCTATCAGCCCAGCTGGCTCCTTCACCCATCAGGCCCCGTCGCCTCTTCTTCACCCCACATTCTGCTATGCCGACTGAGGATAGCCGCGATACCCAGCACCATACCCCCCGTGAGGGTACTTCCCGAAGGAAATCTCTGGGAGATGCCACTCTCCAGGCAGAAGTGGAGCGCCTCCGCGACAGTATCACTAAGATGTCGGAGAAATACGAGCATCTTCATTGCCGGAATGCTGAGCTAGAGCATGACTATCGTGCTCTAAAACGGAACCAAGAGAGGACTCGCGCCCAGGATGCCCAACAAGACCTGACCCAGAACGTTGGGCATACTCAGCCGAACCAGCCAGCACATTCCAGCCACAGCGCCCCGGCCCAATCTAGGCTCCGTAAGAGAAAAGACCACCTTCATCCGGAGCAACCCCCGTCACGACCCCTTTGCGTTCCCCCATCGAAGGACCGGCCTCATGAGCCAGTCAGGATCTACCAAGATTGCCGGGATCGCATCTCGGACCGTCAGCCAAGGCCGATCCCTATCCCTGTCAACCTCGAGGACCCACGAGTGACACGCCTGGGCCCCTCGCCAGCCCCCGTCCGCGTGCCCAACGGAGAAGGTGTCGGGGACTCAGATAGTTGGGAATTCTATAATTCAGAGACCTGGCCAACTCACCACACTGAGACGCTGGAAGATTGGGAACAATCCCCAGCACCTGTCTATCCCGCCCCCGGGCCTTTGGCACTTGAAACTCTTCCTCATGCCGACCCGGCTATGAGGCTTCTCTTCGAAAAGGTCCAGCGCCTGGAGAGCGAGCAACATCGCAGCCATCAACCCCTCTGGGCGAAACCACGACCAGGGCCCTTTACTGAGCGTATCTTCCACTACCACCAGGAGAAAGATATCCAGCCACTCCGCATCGCTTTCTACACTGGCACGGAGGATCCTCTCACCCACATCCACTCCTTCCAGTCTGCCCTTTGGTGCAAAGGCCTCACTGATGAAGGCATGTGCCTCCTCTTCCCTTCCACCCTCAGCGGCGCGGCCCTGAATTGGTTCTATAGGCTCCACCCCCGCACCATCAACTCCTTTGATAGTCTCAAGCAGACGTTCCTGGATCATTTTATGATCCAGACTGATCGCCTATACTCTGCCGACGACTTGTACATGCTTCGGCAGGCTGAGGACGAACCCCTTCGAGAGTACGCAGCTCGGTTCAGTCATGAATACTCCCGCTGCCCAGACACTGACGATCGCGCTGCCTTCGGCGCTTTTAAAAGCGGCCTCCGCGAGTCCAACTTCCGCTACCTGGTTCATAGCAATAGTTGGAACACATATACAGAGCTGATGAAGCAGGCGGCGATCCATGCTAAGGCTGAATACTTCAATTCCAAGCGTGGCCCAGCCAACCTGGCGCGCAACACTTTCGCCGATCCTCCACCTGTTTCAGCACCTAGCCCAGCCCCCCCTCAGCATTCTACCCCTGCCCCTAGTGCCCAGGACAACCAACAACATAAGCGGAAGGATAGCTACCAGCATTCCTTCGGCAATAACAAGCGTGGCAGACATGGCAACCACCACCACTCTAGCGGAGGCAACCCTCCTAAGACTGCTGATCGGGCCCCTCTTCCCTTCACACCCAGGCCCAGGTTCGAGGTTTTCACGACCCTCAACACCACCTATGAGAATGTCCTGGTGCGTGAAGCCCCCATCATCCCCAAGCCACCCCCCCGAAGACCATCCAACAAGCCTATGCCAAACACGGGGGTTTTCTGTCGCTTTCATCAATTCAGCGGCCATGACACCGAGTCTTGTGTTGCGTTGCGCAACATAATTGAAGGGCTCATCAGGGAAGGGAAGCTGGACAACTACGTGCGCAACATACCAGCCCCGCCTAACCCTCACCAGCGACAAATCAACATGATCTCCACCATCAGCGGAGGCCCTACCCTGGCTGGCACCTCCAACAACTCCATCAAACATTATGTCCGCTCCACCTATGCGCACCAGGTCTTCAGCACCGAGCAGGGACGCTTGCCCAAGACCCACAGGTCTGGCTGGGCCCCCATTACCTTCAGCGAGGAGGAGGAGCGTGGTGTTATCCTCCCCCATGACGACCCACTCATTATCCGGGCTGACATTTCCAACTTTGACGTTGGGCGTATCCTGGTGGACACTGGCAGCTCGGTCAGTGTGATGTTTGCCGAGGCCTTCAATGAACTCCAGGTCCCGCCTCACCTACTCGACCGAAGCATCACACCCCTAGTGAGCTTCTCGGGTGATGTGGTCCAGCCCATTGGCAGCATTCATCTCCCTATATCAATCGGGGCCGCACCCCAGCGGACGACGATCACTACCCCCTTCCTTATCGTGGATTGCCCCACGGCCTACAACGTCATCCTTGGCCGCCCGGCCTTGGCCCAAATGAAGGCTTTTATTTCAACACATATGCTGCTGTTGAAGTTTCCCACTCCTCATGGCCCAGGCACGGTGCGCGGTGACCAACTCGGGGCCCGAAGCTGCTACGCTTCAGCAGTCAAATCCACTAATCGCCAACATAGGAGTGAAGCCCTTGCGGTAACCCAGGCTCCCGCCCCTCCCCAAGCTGGCACAGAACCACCTGAGGACCCAAGGGAGGAGTCCATCACACCACAGGCCGAACCTATGGAGGACCTGGAACTGGTTACCCTTCATGACGACATCCCGGATCGGCAGGTCCGGATCGGCACCTCCATCTCGCCAGAGCTTCTCTCTGACCTGGTTGCCTTTCTCCGCCTCAACTCCGAAGTCTTTGCATGGTCCTACAATGACATGCCTGGCATCTCACCAGACATCATATCCCATAGGCTTAGCGTCAATCCTGCTGTCCGACCAGTTCGACAGAAGCGCCGAGCTTATGACCCCGAGCGCTATGAGGCCATGAAGGCGGAAGTGGATCGATTGAGTAGTATCCGATTCATCAGGGAGGTTGACTATCCCACATGGCTGGCCAATGTCGTGATGGGTCGTAAACCAAGGAAGGGCTGGCGCATGTGCGTCGATTACACCAACCTCAACCGGGCCTGCCCGAAGGACAGCTTCCCCCTTCCCCGCA
>NW_023010008.1:71619-99054 GCF_902201215.1 Prunus dulcis | reverse complement strand
TAGCAAGACAAGTACGAGGTCGTACCCACGAGGACTGAGAAGTTAAAATTAGTTATGTACTTAGGTTACCAGATTCGAGAAAGTAGGAGGTTAAGTCTAAAACAGAATTAAAAGCAAGAGTGATTGTAATTGTTGAACAAATGAAGCAAAACAAGATTTCAAACAAAAGCAAAGTGAACAAATGTAACAAAGAGTACTTGTGTAGGCTGAAAAACAGATTGGGAGACTAGGGCATTTGAGTCACCATAACATTTCAATTCTGGGTTATAAGGAGTCAAGTGACAAATCTCATTCGAATTCAAAGATTGATTCTAGCTAAAGTATGATTAGGCCATGGTGTCTGGTCCTAACCTTGTGTTCCTAATTCCCTAACTTGATCATTTGTTGTCTAATCTAAATTAAGCATTAGGAACCCATTAAGCATAGAAGAACAATTTAAACAACCAAGCATGTATCTAATCCCTGTTGTCGAATGTCCATACATACTTTTCTTATTCATAGTTCAATTCAAATCAAAGCATGGTGTCTACTCTTGATTCAAACCAAGGTAGCTAATATACAAGTTCTAATGGTGATCAATCATCCAAACAAGCATATTAACTGATAAGCATAAAGAATAGGAATATGAATCATGAATCAAACTTGAAACTCAAACTTCAACTTATAAACCCAAAATATTCATGTTAGCCCTAGTTATGAATTTAGCTACTCATAATGGAAATGAAACTTGAGCAAAAATGAGAAAACATATTGAATGCAATAAGAGTAGAGAAAACCCAATTCTGAAGTTGCTTGTGGTTTCCAAGGCTTCTCCAGGTGCTTCTCCACTTCTAATGCTACTCCAAGAACTTTCTCATGTCTAGAGTATGGCAGCTAAAGAGGTGATTTGGGATGAGTTTGGGTGGCTGGTGATGGCAGAGGAAGAACAAATTCGTAGGAATATCCAAGGAAGGCTTGCTGGAGTCCTCCTTTGATTTTGGGCTGAATGAATTGATGTAGGATGGCTGGAGTGAATTTGTGTGTCTGACTCTCCCCTTGAATGAGTGTGCAAACTCTCTATTTTTAGAGTGAATTTCGAGCTCCCCTTTGGCTGGTGAAGCACACTTCTCTTAGCTGCTCCCAACTGCTCCAGCTGCCCCATACTTGGCTGCCCATGCTTGTCTGCCCATGCTTGGCTGCCCATGCTTGGCTTGCTGCCCATGCTTGCTTGTCTACCCATGCTTGTCTACCCATGCTACCCATGCTTGTCTGCAGCTGACAAATACATGTGTGGCTGCCCATGCTTGGCACATGGCTCTAGGGATGTAGTCACATTAAAAGTGATGGCAGCCAACATGACATTTCTGTGGACTTAGTTCAGTCTTTGATGTGCTGAGGGGTCCAGATATATCAAATTGGGCTGAAATTTGGATATGTTATAGTAGACACCCATTGGAACAACTTCTATCAAGGATGTCTCCTCATCCACCCTGTGTAAGTTGCTGAAATGAGGCCTGCAAGATGACCCACGAAACTGGACTGACAAGGAGTGTGGCTCAAATTGGTTTTGTCTTTAAGCTCATATTCCTCTTGTGCCACTCAGCCCTTAACATGCATGAATTGTATCAAATGTCATCCCCTTGCTGTCTTAACCTTATCACAAATCCAAGTTTGGAGGAAGATGTTAAGGCCGAAATGAGTTGCTAACCCAGTCTGCTCGTTTTTGCACCATTTTGCATCTTTTCTTATCCAAAGACACCATTGTTACCTAAGGCCCAATGAACTGAATGATAAACAGAAAAAGGGATTAAAAGCACATGTTTGACTCAATAACATAACCAAATCATAAGCAAGAAGGGTACAAAATGATATACAATTGTGAACTGATCACCGCTGCGCCCCATTCTTCAAGGCCCTCAAGGGCACTAAGCGAAACATCACTTGGACTGCCGAGTGTGAAACGGCTTTCAGCGAGCTCAAGGAGTATATGGGCCGAGCTCCTTTATTGTCAACCCCTGAGCACGGAGACATCCTCGTGATTTATCTCTCCGTCTCAGCTTCGGCTGTTAGCTCTGTGCTCATTCGATCGAAGGACAACGCGGAGCACCCAGTGCATTATGTTAGTAAGGCATTGCAAGATGCAGAAGTTCGATACCCAGACATCGAAAAATTGGCGTTCGCCCTGGTCGTCTCGGCTAGACGCCTCCGACCATATTTCCAAGCTCACACCATCCATGTCTTAACCAACCAACCGCTAAGACAGGTGTTGCAGAAGCCAGAAACCTCTGGGAGACTGGTTAAATGGGCTATTGAACTTGGCGAGTTTGATATTCATTACAAACCCCGCCCGGCTATGAGGGGGCAGGCCGTTGCTGACTTCTTATCTGAATTCACTGAGCCCCAAGCTTCTGCAGCTACCCAGCTCATAACCGAACCCAATCCCTCTCCGAGCCAGGACCAAACCCCCACCGAAGACACTCTCGACCTAACCCAGCCCCTGTGGACCTTATTTGTGGATGGCTCTTCTAATGCCCAGGGGTGTGGGGCCGGCCTCGTTCTCGTCTCCCCAGACAAGGTTACTCTCGAGTACGCCCTCCGCTTCAATTTCCAAGCCTCCAACAATGAGGCCGAATATGAAGCACTCTTAGCTGGCCTTCGCCTAGCCAAAGAGATGGACGCCAGGCAAATTCAGATCTTCAGCGATTCACAACTCGTGGTCCACCAGGTCAACCAGGACTTCACGGCTAAGGATGCCTCCATGACGGCTTACCTCCAGCACGCTCGGCACTTGCTGGCAACCTTCCACGCCCACACTATCAGGCAAGTGCCGCGCTCAGAGAATAGCCATGCCGATGCACTAGCCAGGTTAGCCTCAGCCTTGGAGCAAGGAACAGGGTCGCCACATCCACATCGAGTTTTTGGCCCAGCCCAGCACACAAGCCCCACTCATCTGCACTATTGATCACAGCCCTACATGGATGGACCCCATCCTCCAGTTCTTGCAGAACCAAACACTACCGGCTAACCCAGCCGAGGCGCGACGCGTTCGCCATCGCTCTGCCCGTTACCTGGTCATTAACGGCTCCTTATATAAGCGGGGCTTCAGCCTCCCTTACCTTCGATGCCTGACTCCAGAGGAAGGTCACTATGTCCTCCGAGAAATCCATGAAGGCATCTGCGGCAACCACTCGGGCGCACGCTCGCTAGCCCATAAAGCAATCCGCCAAGGATACTTCTGGCCTTCACTCCACACTGATGCCCAGGCCTTCACCCAGAAATGCCCAGGCCTACCGAGCGGCAAGGGGCTAGCCACTCGGATGTGTTCCCAATCACTCGTGCTATTTCCCTACCGAGGGGCAAGGGGCTAGCCACTTGAAAGACAAATCAAACCCGCTGCTGCCTTGCCGAAGACAAACAAGACTCGGTGCTGCCGCCCTACTTGCTGAAGACGACGTGCCGAAGCGCCTTGCCAAAGCCTGCCGAACGGCAAGGTCAAGAATCTCCAAGTTCACTCCCAATTCCAAAGGCTACCAATATTGCCGAATGCACTCTGCCGAACGGCATGATTCATCAATTATTTTTATACCCCCTCACCGTAAAACCCTAGGCCTATTTACCTTGCCGAAGCCCACTTTGAGCCCACGCCCAATCACTTGCCGAAGGCCCGACCCAAAAAAGGCCTAGCTCTCATTCAAAAAACGGAGCTAGACCCTTGCCGAACGGCAAGGGCCATGAAAAATTTTGGAGAGTCGAAAATTTTCAAAATGACCTAGCTCCCTTGATGGCCTAGCTCCCGAGCTCAAAACAAAAATAGCTAGACCCTTGCCGAACGGCAAGGGTCATGGACAAATCATGGAAGAATTCGTTCCTCTCCAACATTTCAACGGACCCGGCTCCTTTGAAGGCCTGGCTCCCCTACGGACCCCAGCTCCCATCTTATCTGCAACATGCCCAGATACCTAGGTACCCAGCTACCATGTGTTGACGCAACTCCTAGCTTGCCAACTTGGGGGACTAGGGAGTGCCCTACGACCCCCAACGAAGCTGGAATGCTCGGTTACAATTACAAAACTCACAAGTTCCCAACCTAGAAGTTACTTCTCGACCGCGAACTTGGGGGACTACTGTTTACACCATAATGAACCGAGCAGTCCCAGCATCAAAGCGACTAGCACCAAGGCAACCACGCCTTCTCCCATGCCGAAGGAAGACACACTTCCAAGGTCGAGCAGACCCAGCATCAAAGCGACTAGCACCAAGGCAACCACGCCTTCTCCCATGCCGAAGGAAGACACACTTCCGAGGTGCCGGACACCTGCCGAAGCTCCCAAATGCCAAACCTAATCTCCAGGACACGTGTCGCCACCACAACGGCTTGCACAAAGTCCCACATTGGAACTTTGTGCAAAACTCCCACTTTCACTTCCCTATAAATAGGGAACAGTACCCAGGTAAAACCAAGAACCATTTCCCCTACTTTCACTGTTACTCTGCCAGAATTACTACCCGTAACTGACTTAGGCATCGGAGAGCCTTCGGCCGGCACCACACCGGTGTCCGAAGCTTAACGACTGCTTCTCCTCTTTTTACCTTCTGCAGATCTCTCACCAATCCATTTCACCAAGGGCCTTAGCCATCTTCCCTGCTGAAGACCTAGCACCTCTAATCACTAAGTTGGACTCAATAGTGGCCGGGCCATTTTGAGCATCAACAAATTTGTTCCTGCAATATGTATTTTGTCTCTTGAGGATTGCAAATCAGTTAAACATGGGGGTGGTGTTAATGGTATTATGGTTTACTTTATAGATCCTCTTTAACTGCTAACTGATGTATTTGACTCAACCTTTGATTTCTTGTTGGTTCAGTTTTTAGAGTCATGCACATGTCAAGGAAGACAATTTCAATATTGCTAACAAGTATAAACTGAAAGGGAGTCGTCCAATTCCTGGGGTTGAACATGCTGCTTTTAAAACATCTAAACTGGGCAAACTCGGAGAGGGAGTTCATTAGTCTAATAGTGGGCTGCAAAAAGGAAAACAGAAGTCATTGTTATTTAAGGCAAGGACAGATAACACTTTTCCTACAAATTCCTTTAGTTTTGCTTTACTTGTGTTACCCCATATGGTCCATCTGGCTATGGCAGGAATTGATGACCATGTATGACATTATTTATTTTGCTAAAATATGAATATGGTTTGAATACTTTGGGTTATCCTTTATTCTTCTCCATAAGGAGATATATAGGAGTTTACATATGAAGGTTTTACAAGGAATTAGATATAGCAAAGAATTAGGAAAGTATCTCCTAATTGTACAATGATTTACCACTTCTATAAAAAATAGGAAAGTAAATCCCTTAATTAATCAAGGAAGTAAATCTCCTTGATTAATTAGGAGACTCACGTCAACACTCCTCCTCAAGTTGGTGCATATATGTCACGAATGCCCAACTTGGTAAGTGAGTCATGAAATACTCTTCCACACTCACAGCATATGCAATATCTGATCTTGGAGGACGTATGAAGAGTAGAACCTTTGGTGGTGGTGATAGAATAAGGAGTCTGGGTTGACCGCATGCTTCTGTGAGTCTGCAATAAGATGGAGAATCGTATGGGTTCTTGGAAGTAAGATGTGATATGAGAAGGTGAGGAAGGTGATGTGAGAAATTTGATGTATGAATTTGATGCAGGAATTGGATTTAAGAGGTATGTGTATAAGATTTGATGCTATGTGTTTAGGGATTTGGATAAGAGGATTTGAGGACTTTAGATTTGAGGGATTTGGATTTGGGGAAAAAAAAAATGAGGAATTTGATTTAGGGTTTTGGATTTGAATATGAGAAATTTGAGATAAGGGTTTAGAGGCAAAACAACTTCTCTTCACTCCCCTTCTCCCCTTGAAGAGAAGGGGTCGTCAGAGTCAAGAAATAAGCAACATCTTCTTGGGATACATCAATAAAATAGCCCTTTCACTTTTTTTTTTTTTTTTTGGGTAGAGTTTGCCCCTCCTAGTACCATAACCAATCGTCTTGCTGCTGAAGATGTCCTGTTGTGGCTACAGAGGCAGAGGCAAGAGCTGGTGCCGTTGGAACTGCAGGACTAATAGGAGCTGAGTCAGAAGATGTGTCGAGTGATTTGCCCCTATTCTTGGGCAGAGCTTTGGAGTGGTCCCACCAATCCGGGTAACCAATCAATTCGTAATAGCCATCACAAGTATGTTTGCTTCCACCACAGTGAGTGCATTTGCATTCCGGACGAGAGCTTGTGACTTGAGTTTGAGAAGCACCAGTGGTAGAAGTCGGAGGACCCTGTGGACGTTGGGTGGCTAGGACAGCAATGTCTGGAGTACTGCTCATGGTCAGTCGTTGTTGAGCTTCGCGACGGACATATGCAAAGGTTTGGTCAAGATGTAATTTAGGTTCTTTGCGCAAGATTTCCCCCCGGATCAAACTGAGGGTCGAGCCCGGCAAGAAACAGGTGAACACGAAGACGATCCAGTTCGGTCTGATGTTCAGTAACGTCGCGTCACAGTGCATGCGATTGGGAGTGCGGTGATCAATCTCCTGAAAGATGGTCTGCAGTTGGCTGTAGTATTTGTGGACAGGGGCACCATTCTGTTTAATGGTGAACGCCCGTTTCTTGAGATCAAAAAGGAAAGTTTCATCCCCACCATCAAAGTAGGTTTTCGTCACGACATCCCAGATTTCTTTGGCGGTACTTAAACAGATGAAACGACTCATCAACTAAGGAGACATGGAGTCAATGAGCCACTCCTTCACCCGAAAGTTCTCCTACACCATTTGGAGTAGGTGGAGGAGCACTTAGAAGGTTGCGGGGTGTTGCCGGAGAGGTACCCCAATTTTCCGCGGGCAGCAATACACATCTCCATGACTTGAGACCATAAGGCATAATTGGTTTCAGTCAGGGTGACCCTATTTGGGAAAGGAGCGTTGTCACTGTGGATAGTAACAATTTGGGAGGATGGTGGAGTCGTGTCAGTGGTGTTGGAAGAGTTGATGACATCCATGGCAGTGGAAGAATTTTAAGGGTAAAAAAATATGTGTTTTGGAATTTGAATATATGAGGGATGTGGATGGAGATCTGAATTTGGTAAAGAGAAATATGAGTTTGGAGAAATATGAGGAATTTGAGGAATATGATTTTAGGGTTTGTGTTTGAAGAAGTTTGATATGAGGATTTAGGGTTTGTGTTTGAAGAAATTTGATATGAGGATTTAGAGACAACAGAGAATCGATTGCTCTGATACCATGCTAAAATATGAATATGGTTTGAATACCTTGGGTTATCCTTTATTCTTCTCCATAAGGAGGTATATATAGGAGTTTACATATGAAGGTTTTACAAGGAATTAGATATAGTCAAGAATTAAGAAAGTATCTCCTAATTGTACAATGATTTATCACTTATATAAAAAATAGGAAAGTAAATCCCTTAATTAATCAAGGAAGTAAATCTCCTTGATTAATTAGAAGACTCACATCAACAATTTGCAGATATATAATGAAGCTCAAACTGACTGCTATGTGAGTGACAATGAAAAGACTGAAGTACAGGGTCCTTTCACCCTAACTTTTTCACAGTGTTTTCACTTTACAGATGACTCCGGTTGTTTTAGATAAGTCTGGATGTTTTAAATGATAAGTCTAGAAGGTGTTCCCTTTTTTTCTTTTTCCTTTTTGCTTTTTTTGCTACGAAAAAATAAGGCTTAGCATACTTACCTTGAAAGGGTAATGGCACATTCTTTTGATCCTTTAAAAAATGTTTTTTGTACAGAGCAGATGGTGAAACTTTCTTTATATGTTGCTATTTTGGAAGTTCAGTAGTCTTTAGATCGAAATTATTCAAAAGTTTCATGTCATTTCTTATGGTAGTCACAAATCACAATTTGATTTCTTTATAATTTTCATATGCCTACAATCACTTTTGACTTTTGGTATTTATAATTGGTTTCAAGCCACAGTTGAGGTGAAGAAGTTCGCGAGTAAAGGTAAATGATCTTCACATTATACGATGCACCCAAAGAAAGGGAAATTGGTGAAGAAGACTTAGGAATGCATCTTCTACTGCTGATCGTAGAAGGGAAGAAAACAATTCAGGTTTATCAACTGTACGAGTTCCACCTGTAAACCCGGCCAACTTACCTACAAAAAACAAGGGTAAATGGGAGATGGACATGCAGAAATCATCAATACAGAAGGATACAAAGTCTCCAAAGAGTATTTTAGATGACCAACCTGATAAACTGGTTCCTTCATTTCATAACAAAGAACTAAATATTAAGGTAAATGTGTCATCATTTATATTGCCATCTGAATTTTTTGAATATTTGATTATGTTTTATATATAAGTGTACATCTACATTTACAGGAAAAGCTTTCCAATTGCTTATCTCAGTATCAAGTGCGGAGATGGTGTGCTTTTGAATGGTTTTACAGTGCAATTGACTACCCATGGTTTGCTAAAAGGGAGTTTGTGGAATACTTGGATCATGTTGGATTGGGTCATGTTCCAAGATTAACTCGTGTTGAACGGGGTGTAATAAGGAGGTAGATGTACGTGATCTGCGTCTTTGACTGGAACTTTTTGTTTGGCCAGTTTTGACTAGCCTTTCAGATTGATAATCTCTGCAAATATTGTTGTTGGTACTTGTTGATGCAGCTCCCTTGGCAGACCACAGAGATTTTCTGAACAATTTTTGAAGGAAGAAAAAGAGAAGCTTAATCAGTACCGGGAATCTATTAGAACGCATTATGTTGAACTTAATGCTGGTACAAGGTGTTGGCGTGACTTGTGGATATTGACTTACTTTCCTTACACACCAAGAATTCCTATTATAATTGTAATTGATTTACTTTAATTCCTGATTTCCTACTGCAAATAGATTTAGGAATTTATTATTTACTTTCCCATTCAGGTTTCGTTGTATTATAAATATGACCTCCTACAAGAAAAAGAATACACAGAAAATTCCCACAAACAAATATTCTCTCATAGTTTTCATATTTTAGCATGGTATCAGAGCGGCGATATTGGAATTGTTGACTCTAGTTTCAAACCCCCGCCGCTGCTATGGGGGTTGATGATTTTTTTCAACCCTCATGGAGGTAGCACCACCGACTCCTTCTCTCATTCTCCACCAACCATCGTTGAGTTGAGTGCCCAGATGGCTCCGCTCCTACAGATGCAGACTTTGACCCCGAACCCGATCCAGAATCAGGATCCTCTTTTGACGACCCCGACCCCGACCCCGACTATGACGACTCCGACGACCCCGACGACCCCGACCCCCACTCCGATGATGACCCCAACCCCGAATTTGTCTCTGATTCAGACCCTGATCCCGATTTCGACTCCGACTTCGGCCCCGACTCAGGCTCAGATTCCGATCCCAATTCCTACTCAACCTGTATCCTATGCATCTTCCGCTGCACAGATTATAACTTCTAGACTAACAACGCCGACACATGGACCAGATTGCGCATATTGTGGTGATCCGAGACACACTTGTGAGACTTGTTTTAAATTGCATGGCTAATCCAATTAGTAGGCTACTCTTACAGATCGAGGACAATGCAATATGACCAGTAATGGTACTGGTTATGGATTCCATACTTCCGATAAGATTGATTCCAAGAGCTGGATAATTGATTCCGGTGCAACTGATCATATGACGTTTGATCCTGATGATTTTCTGAATACTACACAACCTCGACGAACCTGTATTGCAAATGCCAATGGTGTTACTTATCCTGTGACAGGGGCTGGCACTGTTGCACTCTCATCCTCTCTCACACTGTCTAATACTTTACTTGTTCCATCTTTATCCACTAAATTGTTGTCAGTTAGTCAGCTTACTGAACAATTGAATTGTTGTGTACTCATTTACCCGAGTTTTTGTTTGCTTCAGGATATTCACACTAAGGAGATTCTTGGTCGTGGTACTAAGAGAGGGGGGCTATATTATGTCGATGACTTCAGTCCCGGCATGGCTAACAGCGTGACACATCCCTTTGATAGCAAACAAAAGCAAATCTGGTTGTGGCACCGTCGATTGGGACATCCGTCTTTTAGTTATATGAAGCATCTTATACCAGATTTATTCTCAGGTTTCAAGGACTCCGACTTCACATGTGATACTTGTATTTTGGCCAAGAGTCACCGTGTGCCCTACCCGTTGAGTACGAACAAGTGTACTACTCCATTTACGTTAATTCACTCTGATGTCTGGGGACCTTCTCCTATCACTGCTCCTTCTGGTGTTCGATGGTTTGTCACATTCATCGATGATTGTACACGGATGACATGGCTTTATTTGCTGAAGAATAAAAACGAAGTGTTTTCCCTGTTTTCAGTCCTTCCACAAACAGATGAAAACTCAGTTTAATGCTCAAATCCAGATTCTTCGCTCAGACAATGGTGGAGAATTTGTCAATCATGACTTTCAGACTTACTTCCAACAACATGGAATTATCCATGAGACGACTTGTCCTCAGACACCACAACAAAATGGTGTTGCTGAACGAAAGAATCGACATCTTCTTGAAACCGCCCGAGCACTTCTGATTGGCGCTCATGTTCCTCGCCATCACTGGGATGATGCTATTGTCACCGCAGTTCATCTGATCAACCGCATGCCTTCTGGTGTACTGACCTTTAAAACTCCCTTACAGGTGCTTGCACAACACAGACCTCTGCCTTCTGTTTTGGTACTCACACCCCGAATCTTTGGATGTGTGGCTTTCGTTCATCTCCACAAAAATCAACGTAGCAAACTTGATCCATGTGCGCTTCGTTGTGTTTTTGTGGGTTATGCCACTCATCAGAAAGGCTACCGCTGTTATCACCCTCCTACCCAACGAACCTATGTCACTTTGGATGTGACCTTTCTGGAATCTGAGCTGTTCTTCCATGACCCATCATCCAATTCTACACTTCAGGGGGAGATACGAAGTGAAGAGCAAGAATTGGAGCAACTTGGAAAATAAAGAAATTCTCCTTTGTACAGAAATGATTGATCATTCCGAGTCTGGAGCACGAGATTACTCTCTGTCGAAAAGCGACCAATCGCCCATTCATAGCGATCAATTGCCTGACCCACCTGATCCATGCGAAGATATTTCTGATCCGAGTCTCACACCTACAGACAATACAGAACAACAAGATGAAGACCCCCTCTAACTCAACAGTACCAACAGACCAATCTCCTGAGAATATCCTTGAGGTAACTACTCCTACTAGACTTGTGCATTTAGATGATAAAACTATTGGATATCAATTACCTTTCAGGCAAAATCGTGGGAAGCCACCAAACCGTTATTCACCTGATATTGGCAAGACATCCAAGTATCCAATTGCAAATCATGTATCCACTGAGAAGCTGTCTGAACCACTCAAGGCTTTTGTGCATCAGTTGTCTGCTATCCATATTCCAACCAAGGTCTCTGAAGCATTGAAAGATCCTAAGTGGGTCCAAGCTATAAAAGAGGAGATGAAAGCCCTTGAGAAAAATCAGACTTGGACATTGGAGACTATACCCCGAGGAAAAAAGACTATCGGATGTAGATGGGTGTTTACTATAAAACACAATGCAGATGGATCTATCGAGCGATACAAGGCAAGACTTGTGGCAAAAGGGTACACACAGACCTATGGTATAGACTATGAAGAAACCTTTGCTCCAGTTGCAAAGTTAAACACCGTCAGAGTCTTATTGTCCCTTGCAGCTAATTTGGATTGGCCACTACACCAGTTTGATGTAAAGAATGCTTTTCTACATGGCGAACTCACGGAGGAGGTGTACATGGACATTCCTCCTGGATATAATACTACTCAGACTGGAACAGTTTGCAGGTTACAAAAAGCATTGTATGGATTGAAACAATCACCACGTGCATGGTTTGGACGGTTCACCATGGCAATGAAGAACAATGGTTTCAAACAGTGCAACTCAGATCATACTCTGTTCTTGAAACATCGAAAAGGGAAGGTAACAGCATTAATAATCTATGTTGATGATATGATTATTAGTGGGAATGATAAACAGGAAATATCACAGCTACAAGACTATCTGGCTACAGAGTTTGAGATGAAGGATCTAGGTGGACTCAAGTATTTCTTGGGAATTGAGGTGGCTCGATCGTAGCAAGGCATATTTCTCTCTCAAAGGAAATATGTCTTAGACTTGTTGACAGACACAGGAATGCTAGATTGTAAACCTGCGGACACTCCTATTGTTCAGAATCATCATCTTGGAGAATATCCGGATCAAGTTCTAACTAACAAAGAAAGATACCAAAGGTTAGTGGGAAGATTGATCTATTTGTCACATACTCGACCAGACATTGCTTATGCGGTGAGCGTTGTCAGTCAATTTATGCACTCTCCAAGTGAAGACCATATGAATGCAGTTCTTCGGATACTTAGATATTTGAAGTCTGCACCTGGAAAAGGACTTATGTTCTCAAAGCATGGTCATCTAAATATTGATGGTTATTCAGATGCAGATTGGGCAGGTAATGTAACAGATAGAAAATCCACATCGGGTTACTTCACATTCGTGGGAGGTAATTTGGTGACATGGAGAAGCAAGAAACAGAATGTAGTAGCTTTATCCAGTGCAGAAGCCGAGTTCAGAGGCATGACTAAAGGGATTTGTGAACTTCTTTGGTTAAGAAAGTTGCTTACTGAACTTGGGTATAAACCTACATCCACAATGAATCTCTTTTGTGACAACAAGGCTGCTATAGCCATTGCACAGAATCCGGTTCAGCATGATCGTACTAAACATGTTGAGGTGGATCGAAACTTCATCAAACAAAAGCTTGAGGCTAAAGTGTTTCAGTTTCCTTTTGTGAAATCCGAGGATCAATTGGCGGATATGTTGACAAAGGCGATTTCCAGTAAAGCATTCCACAATTCACTAGATCAGTTGGGCATTGGCGACATCTATGCACCAACGTGAGGGGGAGTGTTGGCGTGACTTGTGGATATTGACTTACTTTCCTTACACACCAAGAATTCCTATTATAATTGTAATTGATTTACTTTAATTCTTGATTTCCTACTGCAAATAGATTTAGGAATTTATTATTTACTTGCCCGTTCAGGTTTCATTGTATTATAAATATGACCTCCTACAAGGAGAAGAATACACAGAAAATTCCCACAAACAAATATTCTCTCATAGTTTTCATATTTTAGCACAAGGGAGGGACTTTCGATTGACTTAGCTCGGCCTTTATCAGTTGGACAACATGTCATTGCTTTTCATCCCAGGGTAAGAGAGATCCACAATGGAATTGTACCAACCGTCGACCACAGTAGGTGTTCTGTGCAGTTTGACCAGCCTGAACTAGGGGTTGAATATATCATGGTATTTAGTTTCCCTCACTGAATTTTATGACATAATTATGTATTTTTGTTAAGGAGAATATTTCATTTTTTTGAAACCTTTATGGGAGGAACTTTCTTTGGTAGCCAATAGAATCTTCCTCCCAAAGAAGGTTTCAACAAAATCTGCACAAATATCGTTGGATAAGCGTTTAAAGCAGTTACAGAAAAAGAAAAAATCTGCACATTGTATATATATGCAAGTAGAATATCTGTCAGTTGGCCTAGATTTGAATGTAGGACTTTTCTGGTACTAGTCCAATTTAGTTGATTCCAATTTTTAGAACGGTCAACTCATTTGAATGTAAATTCATAGGAAATCAGTTATTGTTATTGTACTTATGCAATATGGTCATTATTATTTTGAAATATATTCTATATTTTCTTTTCCATTACTTCTGAAGACTTTGTCTCTATTCCTTTCGTTCTGCAAAGAGACTATTTTTAGTTGTTTATATATTGACACAGGTGTGATGGAGATATCATTGTTCAAAGCACTTCTTAATAACATAGAGCTACACCCAAATAAAATTGGATGAGGTGCGAGAAGAATTGGCAACTCATGTCCTATAATGGCTTTTTGATTGAACTAAACATTCCTCCATTTTTCATGTCCTTCTAGCTAGTATTTTGCATATATATAGACAAGTATGGATAATTTGTGGTGTGAGGTTGGAAAAATTGTGATTTGGATTGATAAGTATGGATCATTCAAGTATTTTGCTTCTATATTGTTCGTGCAAATAATCTCGCGGGAGAATATTCACTTTTAGATCCTTCAACCTTCGATCTTCCTTCTCTCTCTTTCTCCTTTCCTGTAAAAAAGATTGGAGTAAATAGACCACACCCGAGGGGTGTTGGCCAAAGGCCCTCCGATGCTTAAGTTAGTTTGAGCATTTGTAGGAAAACAATAGCTAAGCAAATGGTACGGAGTTGTAAGTAGGGTGTGAATCGGACGGCCAGAGCCATGTGTGGTGGCCGAAGTCGTGTGGAGAAAATATGGAGAGTGGAGTGGGAGAGAGAGTTTCGTATATTTTTCTCGGGTATTAGGAGTAGGTTTAAATGTACCTTGAATAATGAATGAGGTCGTCTATTTATACGAGCCTCGGGGCAAGGGTTTCGTAGAGAATATGATGAGTTTATTCTCTGTCCAAATTCGTAGGGATCGAGTCGAACTTGATTATATCTCTTTTTCTTGAAGATAATATCTGAATTAATGATATTATCTTTTTTTATTAGGATAATTTCTGAATTAACGATATTATCTTCTATTTATTGGGATAGTATCTAAATTAATGATATTATCTTATTAAATAAAGATAATATCCTATTAATTAAGATATTTATCCATATTAATTAATTGGACATATAAACTGGTTCAATTAATTAATTTAAAAGATAATATTATTTTCCACGTGGCGTGCCATGATTGGAGACGAAATTATGTGCTCTCACAAATGCCCCCCAGCTTCTGCATGGTGCTTGTGTAGCATGTAGGAGATAAAATTATTTTTTTCGGGCTCTCCAACTGTGTCTGGGCTTTATTCTGTGAGTTGGACTCCTTTTGCAAATCGGATTCCCAATTGGTGTAGGCTTCTGACTGTTGTTGGAGTTGGATTCCCAGTAGGAATGAGCTTGCGATTCCTCCTTGACCCGGGTTGTCCAACCTGTATAAATACATGGCTTCTCTTCACTCTTTCTCACATCGCAAACTTAACTTCTCTACTTTCTGGCTTGAGAAAGATCTTGGAGAATTTGTACTGCTTGTTGAAGAGAGGAGTTGCCGTACATCCAAAGTAAGTCAAGCTCGTAAAGAAAAAAAAATTATATATATATACATATATATATATTATATATTTTTTGTAGCAAGGAGGTGGTCCAGCATAAGTTGCAAGTTCGTGGGTCTGTGGACAAAAATCTGGAATGGAGCTATGCTTGCATATGCTGGGCTCGAAGGGAGATCATGGAGGAGCCAAGCCCCCAAGTCAGAAGGATGGAGGTGCTAGGCTTCAGAGCTGAGGCAGGAAGGCACTGGGCCTTGCACTTCCTGGGCTTGCGCTAGGCAAGCAGGCTACTTGAGCTGGGCTAGAGGCGCATTGAGTTTGGACCTGGGCGGGATGTGCGCTGGCGAGATGGGATTGAGCTGGAGGATGCGTTGGGCTGCTCCAAGCTGGGCCACCTTTTTCTTTTTCTTTTTCTTTTGTTTGCTGCCAGCCTTTGTTTTTTTCTTTTGCCAGTTTTTTTTTTATACTGTTGTTTTTTTTCTACTGCTACCCATTTTTTTCTTTGTTTTTTTTTTTTGAACTTTCAATTTTTTCTCATATTCTAACTTGTAGAATTTTTTTTTTTCAGAGACGGTAGCAAGGCTCCAAGCTCTCATGTGCCTTTGTATTTGTGAGGAGGTTCTGAAGTGTACAAGAAGAGGTTTGTGGCCAACTTGCACCGCGTTACGAATGAAGGTCAATTTCAGAGGTGGCGGGCTGCTTATGCTTCTACGATTCCTAACGACGTGCATATCAAGTTGGAGAAGCCTTTGACCGATGTCGTGCCCTACGTGGATCCGAATTATCCAAATGCCAGAATCATCACCTTTCGTCCTGATGTCAAAGCTTTCCTAGGAGGTGTTCTGCTCCATGGGGTGTGCTCTGAGTCAGTGTACTCCGAATTTCTACCGGGCGGTCATGTGTTTTGAAAACCTGTGTCGTTTCTTCATGCTGGAGCTGACGGTGCGGGAGTTCTTCTATTTTTTTCGAAGTGAGGCACTTCGAGGAGTATGCCCAAGTTTGCATCTACAAGGCCAAGCTATTTGACAGTCTTAGTCAAGGAGATCACGCTTGGCATGACTATGTGTTGGAAGTCAGTGGACGGTGGAAGGGCGACGTTGGTGACGGCCTAATTGTTCCCATCACCTATTGTGATGGTATGTCTTTTTGCTGTTTTTTGATATGTTCCTTTTTATTTGAATTTCTTGAAGTGTGGCTGACTAACTTCTATCCTCTGTTTGTAGTGAGCGACATCAGCAAGCAAATGGAGCTTTGGCCTGACATGGCTAAGGTATGTTGTGCTTCGAACATCCCCCGAAAGTTTTATGAGTGACGCTGGTTGTTGAGCGAGTATCGGGAGGAAGACTGTGGTCTTCCTCCTGCCGAGAATGTCAAGAGATAGAAGCAGAATGGTCTGGACCCTGATGATCTATCTGCTGAACAAGAGGAGGGCTCTGCTAAACCCCCATAAAAAAGGAAGGCTGATGTCAAGTCTTCGAGAACTCAAGCTACTTCTTCACAGGTGAGGAATGTGTCTCCATTGAGGAAGAAGCCAAAGCTCCCTTCTACTGAGAAGACCCAAGTAGGAGTTGTTCCCACATCATCCGCCAGGGTCAAACATCTTGTTGGTGGAGATAGCAGGAAGATTGGCGGTATGGGCAACATAAGGGATGTTCCGCTTAAGCCTCTTGCTGATGAGTTTGGAGATCGTGATCTGCTCCATGAAGTAGTCCGTGCTCGGTCTAGCTCACATGTCGAGGGGCAAAGAGATGCAAATTTTCCTCTCCGAAGTTCGGGCCGTTTGCACCAATCGAAGAGTAGAGGTCAATGTGGGAGGTCTGCTCGTCCATCCAACCACCATGATCTGACTGTTGAGTCACGTGCAGCCAAGTGTAGAGTAGATTCATCGTCACAAATTCCTTTGGAAGTGAGGTTGGCAGAGGCTAGGAAAGCAAGAGAGTCATCTACTCAAGAGAAAGGTTCTTCTACAACGTCAGGGCTGATCCAAAGGTGGATAGGTCTAATTTGTGGGCGATGATATCTGAGCTAAATAGTTCCCTTGCTGAGAAGGATTCCAAGCTTAACTCTTCTGCTGTTGACTTGGCAAGTCGAAAAGATGCTTACTTCTGCCTTGAGCACAAGAATGCCGACATCTCTCATAGTTATGACAAGCTTTTAGCTAGATTTCATGTCTATCATATGTCTGCTGAAGAATCCAAGTCCGAAACTGCCATGGATGCATACAAGTTGGGCTTCTTGGACTGCACAAATGGAAATGGTCCCTTCTATGCCATTGAAGATGAAGATATCAAGATGCTCTGTCCTGATTAGCTCCCTGTGCAGAGTGAGCAGGCTAATGCTGTAAACATGGAAGGAGCTGAAGAGCAAGTGGCTGAAGAGGCGGTAGCTGAAGAGGATGGAGCAAAGGATGATGCAGTTGATGAGGTGATGGCAGACGTCATAGATCAGACATATGGAGCTGCTGAGAGTGCAGTTGATTAGGTGGACATTGAAGAGGCTGTAGATCATGGATCACCTGCTAGCATTTTGGAGTAGACGAAGACTCCTTTATTTATTTTCAGCGTTTGTAGTATGCTTTTGTTTATAATAATTGGTCTTGTTTAACCATCTTCTTTTTGTTTGAACTTGGCCGGTTGGTCACTTTGCCATAGAAATTTCAGTCTTTATTTTCTCAACTTCAATTTGCATATTGTCTTGTGAACTGCTTGAGTAACCGGCTAGTGTCTTGGCTGTACATTTCCCTTGAGATTTTGGCAAAAGCTAGGGTCCCCCTTAAGGGACTCCGGGCATATTCTGCATTTTCTAGAAAATGCTTAAGACACTTCTAGTCCTTGCCCTGCGTCTCCCTTAGGACGCTGCTTATGGACAACTATAAGACTATCCTGCCTCCCTTAGAAAATGGATAGGAACCTGGATACCTCCCTTAGGAAATTCCTGGCTCATCCTGCGGCTCCCTTAAGATGCTGCTTTGAGGGCAGCGTTTCCTGAATGACGCGTCTGGTCGTGGCCCTACGTCTCTCTTAAGACGCTTTTTATAGGCAACTATTTGACTATCCTGCCCCCCTTAGGAAATAGATAGGAACCTGGATATTTCCCGCAGGAAGCATGGTGACCTCCTTTTAAGAAATTCCTGGCGGACCCTGCTTCTCCCTTAGGACGCTGCTTTGTGGGCTGTGTCTCTTGAATGACGCTTCTAGTTGTCGCCCTGTGTCTCCCAAAGGACGCTACTTATGGGCAACTTATTATTTTTTTTTTTGGACACTCTGGAATGAGAAACTGAGCTTTTATTGATGTTCATGACATTACATCGCTTTATTCGAAATGGAAATAACTGAATAAAGAAATCGAAAATTCCAACAGTTGCTTCTTTTCTTCAAAAATGTGTAGTACTCAGTCATCTACTGGGGACTGAGTAGGCAGGAGAAAATGTCAAGGATAGTATCTTTGGAGGTGGTAGGCATTCCATTGTCGCGAGATCTCCTTCCCTTCTATGGTATCAAACATATAGCATCCTTTGCCCCCGGACCGACTGATTACGTAAGGGCCTTTCCAATTGGGTTTCATCTTTTTAGACCCTTGTCTTTGTGCAGTGATGTAGGCCTTTCTTAGCATAAGGTCGCTTGGTTGAAACTGTCTAATCTTGGCTCTTTCGTCGTAGTAAGACTTCAACCGTTGTTGATAGAAGGCGACTTGGAAAATGGCCTTCTCGCGCTCACCTTCAAGTAAGTCAAGGTTGAGCCTCATCTGCTCAGAGTTATGCTCAATGCTGCCACTTGAATGCCTATAGAGGGGACAGTGACGTGAGGAGGAATGATCACTTCAGTTCCATAGGCGAGGGAAAACTGGGTTTCACCAATTGATCTTCGCTTGGTGGTGTGATAAGCCCATAGTACTCTAGAGAGCTCATCTATCCATTTTCCTTCGGCGCCTTCTAATCTCTTCTTTAGACAATACAATATTATTTTGTTGGATGTCTCGACCTAACCGTTGCCCTGAGGATATCTCGGGGTAGATAGATGTTGCTTGATGCCATACTTTTTGAAGAAGGCAGTGATTTGCTTGCCGATGAATTGTGAGCCATTGTAGAAAACTAGCAATTGTGGGCAGCCAAACCGACATATAATGTTTCTCCAGATAAATCGTTCCACATCGGCTTCTTTAGTAGAGGATAGAGCTTTGGGCTCGATCCATTTAGTAAAGTAATCAGTGGCGACGATCATCATTTCTTTCTTAGCAAGTGTCGTTGTCATGGGGCCTTCTAAGTCGACGGCCCATTGCATGAAAGGCCACAGACTATTCTGCATGGTAAATCTCGGCAGGCAAGTTAGGAACTGGTTTGTAACATTGGCAGCGATCACATCTTTTGACATATTCAGTGGAGTCATGGGGCATAGTAGGCCAGAAATAGCCTACATTTAGAGCCTTCTGGGAGAGTGACCTGCCCCCAAAGTGGTTGCCACACGCGACGTCATGAATTTTGCAGAGGACCTCAAGTGTGTGAGGGTATTTTATGCAAGTGAGATAAGGGCCGGAGTATGATCTGGGAATGAGCTTGTCGCCTTGCATGTAATATCTCACGGCTTTTTGTTGGACCTTCCTAGCTTTGCACTTATCCGTTGGCAGATTTCCATTCACTAAGTAGTCGATGATGAGATCTTGCCAGCTGGGGTCTTCATTGATCTGCATTGAGTCGATTGGCTCTATTTCTTTGATGCTTGGGCAATCAAGGTGTTCAACAAGGATGGAACGTCTGAAGTGGGTGTCCAGTACTGATCCTAGGCTCGCCAACGCATATGCATGAGGGTTCTTTGCCTGTGAAACTTGTTGGATGGTGAAAGTAGGGAATTCTTTCAAAAGTCCTTGGACTTTGTCCAACTACTGGACCATTCTTGGATGCTTTGCCATGTACTCGCCTGAGGCTTGATTCGTGATCAGCTGAGAGTCTGAGTAGATGATCAATCTCTTGATCGGCAGGTCTTTCGCTAGGCGCAATCCTACAAGCAATGCCTCATATTCTGCAGCGTTGTTTGAAGTAGAAAAGCCTAGTGTGATAGCTTGTTCCAACAAAGTCCCGTCTGGGGTGATTATGATGACCCTTGCCCCCGCTCTTTTGTGATTTGATGCTCCATCTACATGCAACTACCACATGTCGTTATGTAGGTTCGAATCGGTGGAGGAGGTGTCATATGCTTTTTCCTTGCTTTTCGTGACCATCTTCTCTTCTTTGGCTGTCGGAGTAAACTCTACAACAAAATCTGCTAAAGCTTGGGCTTTTATAGCAGTCTTCGGTCGGTAGAGGAGGTCGTATTGATTGAGTTCGATATCCCTTGTCATGAGTCGCTGAGAAGCATCTGGGCTGTGAAGAATCGATCTCAATGGAAATTATGTCATGACAATTATCCGGTGTGCTTGATAGTAGGGCCTTAGTTTTCTCGCAGAAACCACAAGTGAAAAAATGAACTTCTCCATTTTCGGATAGCTAGTCTCTACATTGAGGAGAGCTTTTGAAGTGTAGAATACCGGATGTTGTTCCCCCAGCTCTTCTTGGATGAGAGCTGAGCTGACAACTGAGTCGGACACTACCAGGTAGATGTACAAGTCTTCACCTGGTATCGGTTTTGAGAGTAAGGGAGGTGAAGTGAGGTAGGTTTTCAGGTTTTGAAAAGTTACTTCACACTCGTCATCCCACTTGTCTTTGTGTCCCTTCTTCAAGGCTTTGAAAGATGGCCTGCACTTATCGGTAGATCTTGAGAGGAATCGGTTGAGAGCTGCCGCTCTACCCGTTAGACTTTGTATCTCTTTTTTTGTGGCAGGTGACTTCATTTTGAGTATAGCCTTGATTTGATTTGGATGTGCCTTAATTCCTTTTTGGGTGACTAAGTATCCAAGGAATCGGTCGGACGAGACTCTAAATGTGCATTTGCTCAGGTTCAACTTCATTTGTATTTTCAGAGTAGGCTGAATGCCTCAGCAAGGTTCTCGATGTGGTCTGCTCGCTTGGGAGCTTTGACTAGCATGTCGTCTACATAGACCTCCATAGTCTTCGTGATTTGCCCTTGAAAATTTTGTTCACCAGCCTTTGGTAGGTTGCTACGGTGTTTTTCAAGGCATGATTTTGTAGCAGTATGTACCTCTTTTGATGATGAAGGAGGTCTTTACCTTGTCGCCTTCATGTATCATGATTTGGCTGTAGCCGGAGTAGGCGTCCATGAAGCTTAGCAGTTGATTGCCGGAAGTTGAATCAACGAGTTGATCAATTCTAGGCAGTGGAAAGTTGTCTTTAGGGCATGCCTTATTGAGGTCGGTGTAGTCGACGCACACTCTCCATAGACCTTTATCTTTCTTTGCTACTAGAACAACGTTCGCCAGCCATTCTGCGTAGGAGACTTCTTCAATGAAACTGACAGCTAGAAGCTTGTCGATTTGGGCTTAAATGATGGCAACCCGCTCCAGGGCGAAGTTGCATCTCTTCTGGGCTACATGCTTGATAGTTAGGTTGACGTGTAGGCGATGGCAGATGATCTAGGGATCGATGCCAGACATGTCAGATGGCGACCATGCATATACGTCTTTGTTGTTCTGGAGGAAGGCTGCAAGCTCTGCCTTTTCCTCCTAGCTTAGGCGTGAGCCGATCTGCGCTTTTATCTCTGGCTTGTCATGATCAAGGGGCACTAGCTCAACTCCTCTTTGGGCTTTCATCCTTCTTCAGGAGAGACCTCTGGACAGATTCCCTCGACTTGGTCCTGATGCTTTGATTGCTATTGAGGAGTAGTTTTTCCTTTTCCTTGCTGGTTTACTCGGCCATCAGGAATGGGATCTACTCCCTTTAGATCTGCCTGATTCACAGGGAGGAACTATGTTTGCTTACTTCTTTTCAGCCCTTGAGCTTAGCATTTCCTCGCCATTGCCTGATCGCTGTTGATCTGTCCGATACCGCCCCCATGGATTGGGTACCAGATCTTCTGATGTGTGGCGGAGATGATGGCATTGATCTTGCTGATCCATGGTCTGCCCAGAATGTCATTGTATGGTGAGACTTCATCAATGACCATGAATGTTTGCGAGCTGATTAAAAGTGGGGAGTAGACATCGAGATCTATCGTGCCCACAGAAACCGTTGTTGCGCTACTAAAGCCAATCAACGACTTGGCTTATTTATTGATCTTTGTCTCTAAGCCCATTTGTTGGTTAACTGCCAATTGTAGGATGTTGGCTGCACTACCTCATCTGCATGGATTTCGTCGACCATGGCATAAGCAATTTGAAAGCTGATGACAAAGGCGTCGTTATGTGGTAGATGAAGGCCGATTAGATCTTTCTTTTGGAAGCCAATCACAGGATCGTCTTCTGCCAGTGGGGAACTAGTGGAGACTTGGGAGATCATGGTGGCCTATTTGATCTTTCTTTTCTTTTCTTTGCTGGTCAGTTCGGACTTCTCGGAGTCGGCTAAGATTGTGTTAATCCTTATGACCTTCTGGGGTGGCTCCTTGGCGGTATCGCGGTCCTCTATCTGCTGGATAGCCTGCTTCGCGATGAACTCCGTGCAGTGACCTTCTCTCATGAATTCTTCGAGGTGTGCTTTCCAAGCAAAGCAATTTTCATATTGTGCCCGTATGTCGCATGGAAAGCATAACATTTTCTGGTATCCCTCTTATCCGGATCTTCTTCAAGGGTGGCGGCCTTTTTACCCAAGGTTTGTCCTTTACTGAGGCTAAAATTTGATGTATATGGATGGAGAACTTGGTGTAATTCTCTTTTGTCGTAACATCTTCTTGTGGGCGCGATTTGCGTTTGTCTTTGTCCTTGCTGCCAAGCCTGTCGCGTCTTTAGTCTGCCCGCTTGGTCGGTCGATCTTCCTGCTGAGTGGACTTCTTCGTAGTGATTCGATCATCATCCTAGAGCGAGTAGAGTTCCACGGTTGAGAAGACCTTTGCTAGAGTCTTGTTGGGAGTGATAGTCAGCTCGCGGTATAAGTCGTGTTCTACTGGAAGACCTTTCTTGTATGCAGAGGATGCGATTCAGTCATCGCATCCTACGATGTTGGCCTTTTCTGCTTTGAATCTCTTGATGTAATCTCAAAGAGATCCATCGGGCTTCTTGCGCAGGTTGTACAGCTGGTCATGGTTCTTCTTGATCGTCCAGTAAGAAGTGTATTCTTTGGTGAAGACATAAGCAAGCTCCTTGAAGTTGCTGATCGCCCCGAATGGCAAGGTATGGAACCAGTTCTGAGCTGCTCCTCGCAAAGTCATTGCCAACACTTTGCACATTACAAGGCTCTTGAAATGCTTCAGATGGCTTTCGAGATTGGAATACCCTTTGAAGCATGTGAAAGAGGCATTGAGAATTATTTCGGGGCAGCAGGCTCCTCGATTTTGGCAGTGAAAGGTGAGGAGTTTGCTCGGTCTACCTCAACATGTAGTGCATCTTCGAAATTTCCGCCAATCTTTAAGTCTAGAAGTCGGTTATTCACAAGCTTCTCAACTCTTCCGCACACATGGCTGGTCTGTCACGTTGATGACCTTTATGATTTGGGCGAGACTGATTAACTTCCTCGTTGGTTTGCAAGGTCGGCGTGTTGGTGGACTGCGCTTGCGAGAGATTTTCTGTAGCTTGACGACGAGAATTGGTTCTTCAAGAGCGAGTAGAGCGCCTTTCTTCACGATCCTCATTGTGAGGGTTATCAAGTTGACCTCCCTGGAGGCCTAGCTTTTCGTGAATATTTCTTTGCGAGAGGGCAGCGGTGCCTTTCTTCACGATGGTTGTCAGTTTGACGTCCCTGGGAGCCTAGATTTTCATGAACATTTCCCTGCGGACCTAAGCGAGCGTGGATGTTAGATCTTGGGCCCAGCCTATCATGCACGTTGGTCCTTAAATTCAATCTGGATGGGAGACTTCGTTTGCTCTGAGTGTGGCTTGCTAATGCTTGCGACATGTCGGCAAGCTGATCACGTTGTTGTGCATCTCCTTGTCTGCTTACTCCTGCTCGACCTGCTTGGTTCCCATCGAACTGCCTATCAGCGCGTTCGTCTGTCCTTCTCTCTTCGCCCTGTTTTCCAAGGCCAAGGTTTTGAGCCAAGTTCATTTGGTTGAGGAGCTGCCTCATCAAATTATTTTGGTAGTCCATTCTCTAAGTTAGCTGGTCAACTCTCAGATTAAGGTCTACTTGACTTCGTGGATTGGGAGGAGAGAAATATGTAAAGCCCAATTGCTAGGCTAGGGTTTCATTGGATGTGTACGCGGGAGCGTACGTCGAGCGTGGAGCCAATGAAGGGAATGCTTGAAGCTGCTCCAAGATTGGGCCAAAGTCGGCGGTGGTAGTGAGCCCACCTTGATGGGAGGCTCCACCATGCTCGGCGGCAGTGCTATGAAGGTGGCTAGATCCGGCCACGGGGCCTTGAGATGGTACGACAATGGCAGAGGTCAGTGTAATGGTTCCAGTCACACGGGGTGGCTGTTATGGTGCAGTGGCAAGGGTTTGCTGCGGGTTCATGGCGGCGAGAGGTGGTGGAGCCACCATGTCAATCGCGGGATCGTGGAAGGAGTAACTTTGGGCTGTCACGGATTGAGCCATAGCAGAGGTTTTGCTCCTTATGCGCTTGCTTCCAACCATGGTTGTTTGGAAGGCTTTGGTGCATTGGAAAATAGGAGGAATGGATTCCTTGAGCATGCATTCAGTATAACTCATGCTCTCAATAAAAGCACCAAATGTTTGTGCAAACAATCTTGCTGGAGAATATTCGCTTTTAGATCCTTCAACCTTTGATCTTCCCTCTCTCTCTTCCTCGTTTCCTGCAAAAAAAGATTGGAGTAAATAGACCACACCTGGGGGGTGTTGGCCAAAGGCCCTCCGATGCCTAAGTTAGAGGGAGAGAGAGCTTTAGATATTTTTCTTAAGTATTAGGAGTAGGGTTTCTTAGAGAATATGATGAGTTTATTCTCTACCCAAATTCGTAGGGATCGAGTCGAACTTGATTATATCTCTTTTTATTGAAGATAATATATGAATTAATGATATTATCTCTTTTTATTATGATAATATCTGAATTAACGATATTATCTTCTCTTTATTAGGATAATATCTGAATTAATTATATTATCTTATTGAATAAAGATAATATCCTATTAATTAAAATATTTATCCCTATTAATTAATTGGCCAGATAAATTGGTTCAATTAATTAATTTAAGATATAATCTTCTTTTCTATGTGGCGTGCCGTGATTAATTACCCTCAGACGGACCGATGTCTACGGACATCCAGTCTGTTTATAGTTTAGTCAGTGCACTTGACTTCGCCTCACGAGTTTCGGGGACTCTCGGACCGTGAGTGCCAGGATTAGTGGCTCGGCAGACTTGGTGTTCCGAGACCTGTCAGGATTGCGGCTCGGCTGACTCTGTGTCCCCGAGACCTGCCAGGATTGCGGATCAGGCTGACTGCGGTTCCCTGTATCTTGCCAGAGCGGCTCTAGTCGACTTGGTGTCATCGGGACCTGCCGGCGGATCAAGCTGACCATAGTCCCCTGATTTCGCCAGTTTGCGGCTCGGGTAGACTGCGTGACGCCCGAGACCTGCCAGGGGAATTGACGGATATGACAAGGGTACAATTAGGTGGTAGTTTCAAAGGATTTTAAGCTCTTTTATTCAGTTATGATTTTCGGCTATTTCAAACCAGTTTCTTGATATTCGCGCATTTTATATCTTTATATAATTGCTCAGTTTTACGAATCTATATACATACGATTATATATATATTCAGATGAATACCTTATACTAAACACAGGTGAACTTTAGCTTTACTTATCAAGTTATTTTTACTATGGGGGTTATTATGATTTTAAACTGTTTTCAAGAATCTTATGTTTGGTCCACTCACATTTTCAACCTGTTTTTCGCCCCCAGGCCGTAGAAGTGCGCAGGATCCACCACCGGGCCATTCATAGCTTCCGCGCCACCAAGTAAGGTAGAGTTTTGTGGAAAAGTTCTTGGAACTCTGTGAACTTTAGAAAATGCTCTGATATCTAGTTTTAGTGGAAAACTGAAGCTGGTAAATACTTGGTTATTCTATTCTGGCAGTTGGTGTAGTTTTATTTAATTGTTTGACAGGTGGAAAAATTTGGGTTTGGTCAAAATACAGGGGAGACTCTGCCGAATTTTCGGCAAAAGTCTAAGGGAAATTTTAAACAGCTTTTGAAATGAGAAGGGTAAAAAGGTCATTTGTGCCCGACATTTTCCAGGTGTCGGACACGCACAGGACTTGACTCGAATTCCAAAGTGGAAATCGGGTCGGGTCCTGTCATATTGTTTATAACAACTTCGGTTTTGCAAAAATAACTGAACTTAAAAGATTAAAACAACAACCAGACATCCATGATCACTGATGCCTAAAATTAGAAGTAGCATAAGCATTTACATAATAACCAGCGCCATTGGAGGCTTTTCACGCCCGCAAAATAAAAAAAGTGATGACGTATAACATAATTCGCAACAACACTATTTGTTTCTGCGATGTTGTAATTGATAATACGCATCAGTATAGGAGATATCACTGATGGTGTAATATCCCGTTAGCCTCCTCCCTTTTAAAACCACTGATGTTGACAGGGCCCGACCCAATTTTCACTTTGGAATCCGAGTCGAATCCTGTGCGTGTCCGACATCTGGCGAATGTCGGGCACAAAAGACCTTTTTACCCTTCTCGTCTCAAATTCTTTTCAGATTTCCCTTAGACTTCTGCCGAAATTTCGGCAGAGTCTCCCCTGTATTTTGACCAATCCCAAAATTTTCCACCTATTAAACAATCAATAAATTCACACCAACTGCCAGAATATCTCGAATAACTCATCTGAACTCTAGTTTCACAGTTTCAACTAGATATCAGAGCATTTTCTAAGTTTCAGAGTTTCAAGGATTTTCTACAAAACTCTACCTTACGTGGTGACGCGGAAGCTTTGAATGGCCCGGTAGTGGATCCCGCATACTTCTATGGCCTGGGGGCGAAAAACAAGTTGAAAAGGTGAGTGGACAAAAATAATGTTCTTAAAAACAATTTTATAAACATAATAACCCCCGTTTAAAATAAGAAGAAGTCTAAATTGAGGGTTTGTCTAGATTTCAATATAGAGTATTCAAATAAGCATGTAAAAACCTACTGATGACTGTGCTTGTATAACTGAACCAATATGTAAAGATATAAATGCACGAATATCAAAAAAACTGATATAAAATAACTGAAAGTCATACTTGAATAAAAGAAAACTCAAATC
>NW_023010008.1:71464-71603 GCF_902201215.1 Prunus dulcis | reverse complement strand
CTATTTGTACCCCTGTCATGTCCGTCAATTCCCCTGGCAGGTCTCGGGNGCCACGCAGTCTACCCGAGCCNCAAACTGGCGAAATCAGGGGACTATGATCAGCCTGATCCGCCGGCAGNTTCCTCGATGACACCAAGTT
>NW_023010008.1:70714-71440 GCF_902201215.1 Prunus dulcis | reverse complement strand
CAGGGGACCGTAGTCAGCCTGATCCGCAATCCTGGCAGGTCTCGGGGANACAGAGTCAGCCGAGCCGCAATCCTGGNAGGTCTCGAGACAACAAGTCTGCCGAGCCGCAAATCCTGGCACTCACGGTCCGAGCGTCCCCGTAACTCGTGAGGCAAAGTCAAGTGCACTGACATAAACTGAAATCGGACTGGATGTCCGTAGACATCGGTCCAACTGTGGGTAATCACCAAAGAAAATGNGTACGAGGTGGTTTTAAAATAAATTCCTTTAGAAAAATATCTGAGTAATAACTNGTAAAGCTCAAGTTGTGCTGCGGTCTCAACTGATTCCAACCTCGAACTCTGTTTCTATAACTGGTAAATAAGCAGCACAGACTTATAGAACTATTACTGTACTAANCATGTTCGGAACCACAATAAAGCTTACTCAAGATCAAATAAAGAAATTTATTCAAATAAACTCATTTATAAAAACTCATTTATATAAAATCAATATAAAATCACTTATGAAATCTTATTTATAGAAATCATTTATATAATTCATTTANATAAAATAATTCATGAAAGAAAGTCCACTCACTGCAGGTCCGAGCTAGCTGGACCCTTCGAAGGTCCCTCCTGTGGGTTAGCTGGACTCCTGGTGCCTGATTATCCAAGAATAATAAATTAATAAACTGCTGGACAAAAAGAATTTAAATTAAACACCCTGCCCCCGGCTCCTAGAAAT